>NW_023503307.1:518796-818796 GCF_014529535.1 Bradysia coprophila
TTGAAACTCTGATAATGTGTCGATCGCAGTTTGCGGTTTAAAATGAAACCGATCGATTACTCGTAGAAAAAGCGACATAAATAAAACAAACGTTGAAAGGGCGACACGCCCGAATTAAGTGTTTCTCTTAAACGATCCAAAACTCCACTATAAATAGAAGCTGCTAGAGTCTAGCTGGTAGCTAGTCGTCTAGGTTTTAACATTTGGCGCCCCGGGTGGACAAGGTTTTGGAGCGTTAGATTAAGAGGAAAAAAAATTCGACGATTCGCTGAAGTTTCAAAATGGACAGATTGAAAAAAGCCCGTACACCTATTCGTGGACTCATTACAAGATCCCTGAACGAATTGGAAACTGAATTGTTGAATCCACTGAAAGATGTCATCCGTTCGAAGACGAGATTTGAGAGACTGAATGATTTGCAATCCAGAATTCAGGATGCAGATGAAGGAATCTTCAACGAAATGTTATTGGGTCCGAACGTTACCGAAGAAGAACAGTTGAAGGAAGCAAAGGATTATGAAGACATTTTAATACTTCTCGTTACGGCTGAGATGAGAATCGATAAGGAAGAAATGAAGATCGAATCAGCAGAGCAAGTAGTTCAAGGTGATGAAGCATCTTCGATCAGTTCCGTGTCTCGAAAACGTCAGTTTAAGTTACCGAAGATAGAATTGAAGAAATTCAGCGGTAAAATATTGGATTGGTTGAGCTGGTGGGCGCACTTCAGTAAAATTCACGAGGATGAAGAGTTGCATGCCACAGACAAATTCCAATATTTAATTCAATCGATGGAACCACACTCGAGAGGAGATGATATCGTTAAAGGATTTCCAGCAACCGAAGCGAATTATCCGAAGGTGATTGAAGTATTGAAAGAAAGGTTTGGCAAGAAGAAATTACTGATTCAGGTGTATGTTCGTGAATTGTTCAAAATGAGTTTGAATAATCTCAACAAGGGATCATGTATTTCGTCGATATACGACAAATTGGTGTGTCAAGTCCGAGCTTTAGAGTCATTAAATATATCGTTGGAACAAACATCCCTATTTTTGTATCCAATGGTAGAGTCCAGTCTACCTGAAGACACCTTGATTGCGTGGCAAAGGAGTTCGATGTACGAAAAGGATGGATCACAAGAAACTCCACCGAAAGGAGAACTGGACCACTTGTTGGAATTTCTTCGACAAGAAGTAGATCTTGAAGAGCATCGAGCGTTAGCAAGATCGAAATTCGATACAATGTCAATGGCGACATACATGAATGGCGATGCAACGGCAAATTGCATATTTTGTGAAGATCGTCATTTATCTCAAGAGTGTATGGAAGCACTTAACATGCAACTGGAATCAATGCGAAGAATAATCAATGAAAATAAAGTATGTTCACGGTGTTTCAAGTACGGTCACTTTGTCAAGCAATGTAAGGAGTATGTTAAATGCGTTGCATGTTCTAAACCGCATTATGAAATAATGTGTCGGAAGTCACGGTAAATCGTCAATGGGACAACAATGGTCAATGGGACAACAGAACAATGGTCAATGGAACAACACAACAATGGTCAATGGGACCACAATCGTGAATGGAACAACAATCGTCAATGGGACAACAATGGTCAATGGGACAACAATCGTCAATGGGACAACAATGGTCAATGGGACAACAATGGTCAATGGGACAACAATGGTCAATGGGACAACAATGGTCGATGGGACAACACAACAATGGTCAATGGGACAACAATGGTCAATGGGACAACAATCGTCAATGGGACAACAACAGTCAATGGGACGAACAAATAATAGTCAATGGAACAAATAGAAACTAGTTAATGCGACGAGCTTCTTCAGTAAATAAGTTGGCTTAAACGGCGGGAGCAAAATTGTAAAATTATTTCGGTAAAATAATTGGTGGGAGGATATTGAAACTCTGATAATATGTCGATCGCAGTTTGCGGTTTAAAATGAAACCGATCGATTACTCGTAGAAAAAGCGACATAAATAAAACAAACGTTGAAAGGGCGACACGCCCGAATTAAGTGTTTCTCTTAAACGATCCAAAACTCCACTATAAATAGAAGCTGCTAGAGTCTAGCTGGTAGCTAGTCGTCTAGGGTTTAACAGATATGCAAACAGGAAAGTCTCTAATAAACTATTGGCGTTTGGCTGACAAACCGGTACCACTGAAGCAATCAGATCATAATCCATCTAAAAGTTGGGGTTAGCAGGGGTCGTAGTTGTCCTTATTTCCTTATTTGTCCTACTTTTTCAAATTTGCCCTTATTTTGTCCTTATTTCCTTATTGTCCTGATTTTGCATCGTGTTTCGAAATTTTACCCAACAGAAATTCCAGTTTCTCAGTGTGTAATTTAAAAATAGCGAAATTATTAGAATTAGGTAACAATTTTGTATTATAAAAGGCTTTTCTCGTCATTTGATCACTATTAAGAGAATCACTATCAACTACAGAAGTTTATCAGTTCTTCCGTATAAATAAATAAGGAGTTTCGTAAACCAATTGAGTGGGTAGTACCCATCAAGACAAAATGTGAAAAATGACATGAAAAACTGATAAGCAAAGTTCAATAAGAAGCATTAAAATTATCTGGGGTTTGTGTAATATTCCGCTAGCCCGTTCTTGGCTAGATTATAATTGATACTAAAAAACAACATGAAGTTAACCTGCTGGGAAGAAATTCCATAGGAAATGTAAAAAGAATAGTTTTCCTTAACAAAATCCTGAGTAAATCCACTGCAACCAACATTATTAATTCGTAATATTACGTCAAAATATTGTAGCGTCAAGTTCCTCTTAGTGTCATTTAGCGGTTCGAGGGTTGTTTCTAAATTTTCTCTGCTCGGCCGAGCCTTTAAAGATCTGCGAGGTATAGCCGCAAGTTCTTAGCAGATGGAAGTCAAAACTAAGAAGAAATATTGTTTTCTAAGAGGGTCCGAATTTAGTCGGGAAAAACTACAGTAAGTCATATTTTAAAACAGAATCAATATTTTTTGGAAAGCAGACACGCCAACTTCGAAAGGTAACTGTATTAAATGTTCCCAACCAGAAATCAAATACTAACAAAGTTTCTTTATTCGAATAAGGCTGACCAGATCTGAAAAATATTGCACTGCACTCAACGAGAAAACGAAAGTCGGCGTGTCTGTTGGAATATCAACAAAATGTACCAATTAAAATCGCATCAATTGAAAATTTTCTTACTAGTTATGGCACTGCCATAACGTAATGATAAAACTTGGCAATAAATGCCCTTTCGAATGAGAAAGTAAGGACATATAAGGACGAATTTGGTATACGTATACCAAATTCGTCCTTATATGTCCTTACTTTCTCAATGAATTTTGTCCTTATGTCCTTATAAGGATCACTCAATTTTGGCTACGACCCCTGGGTTAGTTAGTTGGTTAGTGATAAAAACTATTTTACTTTTAAAGTTTTGTTATTTACCTCAGTTTTGATCATAATTACAGGTTATACGTAAAAAAACATCTCCTAATAACATAATAGGACATTTTGTTACGAGTGATGAAAGGTTGAATTTTTCGGTAATAGTCGTAAGCTTACGACGTGTACCGAAAAATTCAGCTTTCATCACGAGTCACAAACGACGATTTTTGTGCTTGAAAACTGAAATGAGACCAAATACCAAATACAGTATATTTACCTTGTGAAAATCCATTTCCTCATTTTTTTGCCACTTTACATGATGTAAAAAAAGAAAGATTTTTCGCTTACTTTCTTAATATTTATCATATTTCTCAAATTTTCCAAAATTTCCACGCAATTATACGATATGCGGGTGACACACGTATCTCGTGCATTAAAAATTCGAATCAAAATTGATTGCCAGAAAGAAGCAGAATACTCCATTCGGGTTCGAATATGCCTCAACTTATGTCAGTGTTCATTTGAGTTCATTTTTATACAGTGTATTAGGTCCCTCATTTGACGTTTCAATAATGAACCGCTCCTGCCAGGTTTACTTTTACTCTGCCGTGGTCAAAGCAATAATATTAAATATTCAATTTGATTTCCATTAGAAATTCCCATATTTCCACAAAATTCCTCTCTAAATTCCAATATTTCCATTCCAAAAATTTCATTGGCTTGTCCCAAAAGTTCCACACCCTCGCTTACGTTCCAAAATCTAGGCGCAATAACTTATGATTTAAATGTGCATCATCGAATCAGCAACTCCTCTGCCTGTGTCTTTACTATGTCGTTATTTTTATGACTAAACGAATTCAATTTAAAATCGTCCCGCGCAAACCGAATGATAAGGGGCATTAATTTTATATATTCATTTTTGCTTCATTTCGTTCATCGACATTGTCCTTCATTCAATCATCAATTTATTATTATCTGAATATCAATCTGTCGAATCTTTCAGACTACTCAACTACCTCGTCGAGTCGATACGCCGGCCTGTAGTTTTTCATTCATTTTTGTGTTTTTTTTTATTTCGGTGGTAATTTGTTATTACTGTAGAAATGTCGTCCGAAACCGCCGGAAAGGTAATATAAAATTGTATCATTTTCGAGATAATTTTACATTTGCATGCAAGTATAAATGCCGATTTAGTTAAGATCGCTAATACTATAATGACATGACAAATCAGTTCGACTTGTTGCGCACATATAAATCATTTGAAAAAATCTGTATTCAAATCTCCTGACGGAGATAATAAAAAGTTGAAGCGAGATAAGGTGAAATGTAGGGATTTAGAAAGCATGCCAACACCAAATGCTACATTTTACAATGACCTTAAATGATAACGTAATTTGTTTGTAGGTTATTACGTGCAGAGCAGCTGTCGCCTGGGAGCCAAAGAAGCCGCTTTCTATTGAGACCATTGAAGTTGCACCACCTCAAGCTAATGAAGTTCGTATTCGAATTGCCGCAACCGGCGTCTGCCATACAGATGCAACTACAATGGATGGGCTAGATGCTGAAGGTGTTTTTCCTGTTGTTCTTGGCCATGAAGGCGCTGGTATTGTCGAGAGTGTCGGCGAGGGAGTTACTAAGTTCAAAGCTGGCGATCATGTACTACCATTGTACATTCCACAATGCTACGAGTGTGCCTTTTGCAAGAGCCCCAAAACCAATTTGTGTCAAAAGATTCGGCTAACCCAAGGACGTGGAGTTATGCCGAATGGAACGACACGATTTACCTGCAAGGGACAATCGCTTTTCCATTACATGGGAATATCATCATTTTCCGAGTATACGGTCGTTGCCGACATATCTTTAGCTAAGGTATACATCACGCACACCGGCACTGAATTTCAGAGTCTTACAAATGCACTTACAGATCGACGAAACTGCTCCCTTGGACAAGGTTTGTTTGTTGGGCTGTGGAATTCCGACTGGATATGGAGCTGTCTTGAATACTGCTAAAGTCGAACCGGGTAGTACCTGTGGTGTTTGGGGTCTCGGCGCTGTTGGCTTGGCAACATTGATGGGCTGCAAGAAGGCTGGAGCTTCGAAAATTGTTGGCATTGACATCAACCCGAGCAAATTCGATATTGCCAAACAATTCGGTGCCACTGAATTCATCAATCCGAAAGATTTCGGTGATACGCCCATTCAGCAAGTGATCGTAGAAAAGTATGGTGGACTTGATTACACCTTCGAATGCGTCGGAAATATTCATACGATGCGAGCAGCTCTGGTAAGTTGAATGTTGTTGAATAGTGAGGCAATTTCAACTACGAAAAATATTCGTCGCTAGGAATCGGCTTGCAAGGGATGGGGAGTGTCGGTTATCGTTGGTGTTGCACCATCTGGCACTGAAGTCAGTACCCGACCATTCCAATTGGTAACCGGCCGAACATGGAAGGGAACAGCATTTGGTGGATGGAAGAGTGTCGACAGCGCTCCGAAATTGGTCGATTCGTACATGCAGAAGGAATTGAAGATCGACGAATTTATCACTCATACTATGGATTTGGACAAAATCAATGAGGCATTCGATTTGCTACATCGCGGTGAAAGCATCCGTGCCGTTGTCTTACTTAAATAACGAAAATATTGTAAAAGTCCATGTCATGTAATTTGATTACAAAAATATAAATTTGATTAAATAAACAGGAATTTTTCAGAGAAAATTTAGAGTTTTTGCCGGCTTTGTTTCTTATCTAATCTGCCTAAGTCTTAACTGATGAAAAAAAAAACTGGTTGAAATCGTATCATCAATCGTAAATTGCACTGACTTAATTCACGACTAATTTGCAATAAGCTCCTGAAATAATACCCCAGAGGCGCGTTGCCATTCTTCATATTTACGTCCTCACCTCACTTTGAAATTGTCATGCATTGTGCTCACAGTACATCAAATGCAGATATGTCAGATACTTCGTCTTCGATGTTACATTGCACCAAAATGCAATGTTAGCAATAGCAACAGATGGATGCTAAATTTCCAATTTTCATCGATTTCTCCTATATCCAATTATATTTTACTGTTAATGTCCAATGAAATGGTAAGGGTCGTATTGCGTTTTAATTGCGTTGTTAAATTTCTGATTAAAACTTAACAAAAAAAAAAGTTGTGACGCTAGTCACGTAGACGAGCAGTGTGGATACCTGGTACCTAGTGCGGTACATTTATAATGCGAAATGTATATTTATTACGAAATATATTTGCATATTATTTCGGAACTCGTAACGCGAAATGTGTGCCATACTCAAATGTGTGCCATACATATCTACTCAAAAGGTATTCTCCGCTTTGCACAGCGCAAGCCCATACGAACTACAAAAATCATACTTTGTAAAAGTCTAAATTTTGAAACGCATTTCTTGTAAAAGTTCATTTCGTGTGATAGAAGCGGCTCATGCTCATATACATAAAACGTTGTACCTTTCCCATTAGAACCTATCCACTAATAGCCATATTTTACGAAATAATCCAGTTTTAAGACTACTGGATCAGGGTTATTGAAAATCGGTTTAAGTTTACGCAATCCAAGCAGGGCCTGGGAATTTCAATTCTGTCGGGAAGGCGGAAAAGGAAATTTGACTTGGTTACTGAACTCTAATCAGATTTAAGTCTAGAAGCCAATTTGTGGAGAGAATTTTTTTTAGATTTTTAAGAATTAAAATTCACAAAAATAAAGTTGTAATCGAACTTACACCGTTTAGCTCTCCGTTTACTTTTTAACTATGAGAAGTGATGGAGCTTTAATTGTTTGTTCGTAAACGGGGAGCTAAACGGCGTAAGTGCGAAGACACAAGAAATCTACATCATGATCCAGTGAACTAATTTTCGTAAACCTATACCACCTATACAATTAGAGACAGTGAAATTTCAGCATGAATTTGCTTCAGTTGTTTTCAGTTGATCCTCAATCAAAAATGTGTATACGTCTTTATACCGTTGTATAAAAGCGCGTGCGTTTAGCATCTTTAAACGTATCAACAAGTATAAACAGTTATATACATACGGGATCACACCAATTTTAACAATCCAAACTTCGAATTTCCCCAGCATATCTTGAGTCTTGAGTCACTTTCAGTTTCACATTTTCATCTTACACGATCATGTACTCGTTGTTCCTTAGTTACTTTTATCCAGTGACCATTTTTGGGAAAACATTTTCCTATATTTTTCCAAATTTTCCCATATTTTCCGAATTTTTCCAAAATATATTTTTGAGAAAATGTAAAAACTTTAGGAGTCCCAGTTTTTATCTTTTCAACATTTCCAATTTTACCTTTCTTGCAATTTTCTTTTCTCCACGTTTCAATTAGAGAAACGATTGGTGTTCTACACTCGCTTGATGGTTTTGGAGGATTCTGGTCAAAGAGTTAAAGAGATCACGGAATCCTTTACTTTAGAAGGAGAAGCATTGTCTCAAATTAAGCAGATTTCGGCCTCAAGAAACTCCATATCCATGGGATCAAATATTTCAAACAATCAGCTGTGGTTATGTCATAAAAATAAATTTATTTCGAAAAGAATCAAAAGTTTTCATAAAAAAAGACGAAAAAAGACATCAAATATCTCAAAAATTGAACAGAATTTTCATTTTTATTTTTTTTGTTGGCAATCGACAATTTATCAGTGAATCGAAACAAAATTGACCCTAATATAAAAAGCGCGCGTTTAGGCATAAATAAATTCGTTCATTTGAGCCTTTTACAGTTGAATATTTTAACTCGGATACTTAATGGCAATTTAATAAATTCAGTTGTTAACAACTGAGTTGTCGAAATTTGTATGCTCATAAAAATGTCGGAATTAAAATATTTTGCTGCAAACATGTGCAACTAATTAAGAAAAATCAAATGATTTAAAGCATTTTCCCGAATATTTTTTTTTGTTTTTTTATTTTCACATTTCCTTGTCACAATACTTTTTTAGTTACACACATAGTTTTCTTAGAATACAAAATGTTTTGTTTTTTTAAATTGTAATGCGTTAATCTGCCCCCATTAACTAGGCATTTTAATTTTTTAATTTTTATCTTTTTTCGTTTGTTAGTTTATCTTATTTTTATGTATAAAATTGGAAAAATTCGTTACATGTAGAAAAAAAATCATTTTTAGAGATATAGCGTTGCTTCCAGTTGTTTTATCTTTCGGTTTTTTTAGCGCATTTTTTTTGCTTCATTTAAAAAAAATTGTTTAAATTCCAGAAAAAAAGTCATTTTGTGTAGACGGACGATTTGCAGGCGAACATTTGTCGAAAATGTTGCTTATGCTTTCTTTTCTTCTTCGATAATTTCTTTGGTTGGCAGCGGATTCTTTTCGCACGTTTCAGTGTGCTTCAATTTAGTGGAGTCAAAGTTTTCGATACCATTGATAAAGTTGTTTTTGGTTTTCTCCTGTTCAATGGCTGTGAAAAGAGACAAAAAACGAAAAATTATTTGGCGATACACATCATTATGGTGTTCTAGGAACAACTAATTCCCCGCCGCCGTCGGTTAATTTTGTGTTAGAACAATATTTACAGGACGATCAGTAGATTCTCCATTAGTTAGAATTTCCGACTATACAATGAATGCTCGCTTCCAACGCTACCAACAGTTATATCGTACACCTTCACATTCATTAACCAGAATTGAATGATTAGGTTTGGGATTTCAGATTGGAACAAATAATTAAATCTCTATGGTCTCTATGGTACACTCCCAACTACAAGTGTTTCTACTGAGGGCCAATTTTTGAGAATTTTAATTCTGGAAATTCCAAAAATTTTTAAAAATTCTCAAAAATTTCGAAAAGTCACTGCAAATATTGTTAGGAATTTTTCGGAGCTTCAGCTTCTTCAGAATTTTGCTGAATTTTCAAAATAAAATTTACAAAAATTGGCCCTGCTCTACATAGACAGATTCATCATCTGCACAACGCATTCACTCAAATGGTTGGATTAGAAGATTCGAACCGTATTCACGTCGTGAGTTTACTATAAACGGTAATGTGAAAAAATCATAGTTGAAAATATGAGAAAGTTCCTGAATATATATGGTATCCTTCGAAAATCATACAAAATCTTCCGATGGGATCACAATGGAGCGAAGTGTGAGTCAGGTGGTTCTATGACATACAAAAAAAAAATGAAATTAAAACCGACCAGATGCAAAGTTTTTATCACGTAATTGCCATTTCATAGGGTAACAACCGTACGACGTTCTGTTGAGTAAATTTTAATTGTTTCGAAAATCTGGATAGTCCATAATTATATTGGTCGGTGGGAAAATAAAGCTACAGTGTGCAACAACAACCAAAATGATCTTTTTATTGTGGGTTTCATGCTGCTGGCTATTATTATTCTATATTTGCAGTGTATTTGCATCAGCATGAGCATTGGAGCCGTAGGACAATTGGTTCCATTTCTGGTGAGATAATAAAATCGTGAATTTAATTGACTACAGTGGAGAGTAGTGATCGTTTCTATTCACCTTCTTAAAACATTTGCTAAATGAAACGAAGACTCAGCTGAATTTTCACGAAAAATTATGAGTTTCTCGTTTCGTACTTATAGAAAAATTGAAGGAATTTAGTTTAAAGAAATTTTGGTGTGACTTTACAATCGTTTCGAAGAATTTTACGACACTTCTTCCACCTTGAGTTTACCGTTGGCAAACCGTTATCGAAAACGATGAGGTACCGATGAGATAAGTTTTGAATTGTGTCCTTTTTTATTGCAAATGTTACAGTAATGAAGTAATAGATGGTGTACACGCTAGGTAATGTTTTGAGTAACAGATTCAATGATGTCATCATGTTACACGTGTCATTTGTTAAGGATTAATTGACGTTAGTAACCAAGGACAAAAAAACAACGAACTATTTCTAAGGCTATACACAGTAAACCACCATTGTGTCGACCGTCATTTTTCAACAAATTACATCCTACACCTTTTAACCCAAAAAAAACCAACCAAACGTTGTAAACGAGAAGTTGTATTAAACAAACCTTCCAATGGGGGCAATGGATTTTTTTCAGCTGTCTCAACATGATGCATACCACTCTGGTCGAAATGTTCCACTTCATTCAGAATGGTTTCATGCCGTTTTTCAGCAATTATAACTTTCGGAATGAATTAGAAATATCAGCAAAAATTAAAAGTGGACGAAAAATTTCGTATTTTCTTCACTATACTTTTGTATGGTCGAAAATCGTTCAAACGTTTATGAGATAAACTCAAATACTAACCATCTTTATCTGGCAACGGGTTTTTTTCCTGAGTTTCGGCATGTTTCAGTTTGGTAGAATCGAAACCTTCGATGGTGTTGAATAGGTTTTTCTGTGATTTTTCAGTGGCCACATCTAAAACGGAAATAATATTTGTCATCAGTGAACATCAATGTAGCGGTTGACTGAAAATGTGTTAGGTAAAATCGAATTAAACAAAAAAACAAATCGAGTTCTGCGTGTTAAGTTCATCTCGTTAAAGCAATGGATATTTATGTTCTTTCTTCATTCATGTTTTCTGCTTCAATTTCAAGCCGCGCAACACAGTGGAACTCCGAGCATTCAATTTAAAAAAATAGAATTGCTTAGATATCATACCAATTAGCAGCGGTAAACCATACGATTTTAATCAAAAATGTAGGCTGAAGGGATCGTTTTTTTTTCTTTACGACACGCAAACGTAACAACAGAGAGATAGAGAAAAACAAACTGCATCACGTTCGTTCAATTAAAATTAATATTTTCGGTTCTGGTTAATCAAAAAAGGTAACCAAAGCGAATCGTTTACTGAACCATGTACTTTGGATGGTCGATCCAGACACGAATGAAAATTTTGCTTGGAAATTAACAAAAATTCTTTGCTTTTTTTCGCCCAATTAACATTTTGATCGAGTAAATGATTCGGAGGCCTTCATTGGCGTATTTGGAGTAATTAATACAGAATTGGTTGTACACAACCAACGGTTCGCATTGTGTCCCTCAATAGAAACTCTATAATTGAAATGCCACAATATTTGAATGGAAAACGGACATACATATTATGTACCGGTTGGTCGGAAAAGCCACACAAAAGGGAACGAGGGTATATATATACATTTTTGCATAAAATGTTTTGCTCTGTCAAAATGAAATACAGCCAGAGACCATGGAAAGGATGGTTGGACACAAAAAAGCATATTAGAAAATATAATTAATTCCTTCATTAAAGCAACAAAGCGGAACGGCTGATAAATTTTGAAATTTGCAATTTTTTTAGTTTCTGCTGCTTTTTTATTAGACAAATTAGCATAGCAAAAACACATTTCAAACGTCCTCCTGACTAATCGAAATAAAATGTTGTGTGTGGCACTTTTTGCTTATAGCCGTTTATTTGCTTGTCGGGCACATGATTCCCCGATCGGTTAATTTCTCATTTGACTTTTGCTGTAAATATGCTCATGTATACTTAAAGTAAAAACAACCAGCAAAACAAACACAAAAATGCCAACTAAAAACTAACACTTTGAATTTCACAAATAAAATAATTGTGAACCTTCGGCAGTGGGAAGAACAATTTTTTCATGTGTATGCGTTTGCTTCAATATTTTGGGGTCAAAATTCTCTACACCTTGCAACAATGACTGGTGCTGCTTCTCTTGCTGAACATCTGCACACCAAACACGATACACCAATCATCAATAACGAAACAAATTTAAAATTAAAAAAAAGCAAAAGAATCGGTACACAGCATTTGGATTATTGTGCTGGATCGGAAATTGAACAAAAAAAAATCCGGTTGAATTAAACCAAAATCATACACAGCGAGGTATGAGTTGTAAGTGGAAAATTAACATAAATTCGCGGATTTGAAACGGTTGTTTTGTTCAATGTTAGAAATTGATACAAAATTTCTTCCCGTTTATCGAACCTACATTAGAATTTATTCATAACATAACATACCTTCAGCCGTGGGCAAAATTATTTTTTCCTGTGTATCGGTGTTCTTTAGTTTATCTGTGGTAAACCCTTCCAACTGACTCTTAAGATCGACGGCAACTTTTGGAAGATCTTTTAATGCTGGTGCGGCCATTTTCGCTCTAAATTCGCTTAGTAGATATAAAGACTGAAACGAAAAATGATAAAAAATAATTTAGAAATTCCTCTGGAATTGGATGATGTAAGAATTGTCTAAAACAAATTCGTAAAAAACAAAGAGATAATTTTCATAAAATGATTTCATATTTCATAGTTGATGTTAATCGACCGTTCCACTTGCCAATTAAAGGCTGGACAACATTTTTTTTTCTCTTCACTTCTGTCTATATCTACAACCTGGACCTAATATTAGAAGTACACAGCGTTGCTATGTTAGAGCATGTAATTGAAATGGTTGATATATGTTTTTGATAAATTGATTTATTGCATTAACGTCATATGGTTGCCTGCTCGGAATGAATAAGGCTAAAGAGAATCAAAACACATGAATAATAATTGATTAATTAATCGAAGCAACGTTTTTCTTTTACAGTTTACACTACCATACTGTCGTGAAAGTTGACAATGACTTTTTTTCACGTCGAACGTTTTTGTAACCCTGCAGTTTTAAATTGAAGTACAACACTCACAACAACGACAAGTAATGCAATCCTGTCAGAAAATATAGATATAATGAGTCAAGTCAATCCATGATCTGACCTTGACTAACGAAACTTCAAACGGAAATAACTCCAGATCTGTTAGATTCATCGTGTATTCTTCTGAATTAAGTCTGAATTCACTAGCCGATAAGTGACTCTCAGAAAAGTTAATTTTTTAATTGCTTTCATCTAGGATAGGAACTTCAGGAATAAACGACACACTCGGACTAATACGGTCTCATATAGCAAAAAAATGTTCAAAAAATGAAGTAAAAAGTTTGAAATCGATCGCTCGAAAATACTTAGATCAAAAATGAAGTAATAGATCCGATAGTAAAGTTGATGTTATGTTTGCTGTCGAGGGAGAATCGGTTGGCCACCATATTTCTAATTAGAACTGGTTTTGGTTTAAGTTCCATTAGAGGCAAATGATAATAGGAAAAATAAGCAGACTTGTCATAAGGGATTAACTAAATTACGAAACTTTTCCTCAGTGCTGTCATAAAAATTAAATCTTAAAAAACTAGAGAAACACGCGCTCTGAAAAGCTAAAACTATATGTATTAGATGGAAACATCAAATCACCCCTTCTCAATTTGTTTTTGCTGGAGAGAAGAGTCGATGTAAATGTGATCGACCGCACGGATGTTACGTCTGATTCAAGTTTGAGCGAAGTTTTTTATGATTGTGAATGAAGATGAGAGTAAGAATTACTATGTGATTTGTCTTGTATAGAGATTTTATTTCGACATTTTATGACGTAGGTTGTATTCATTATTTCAAATGTTTGTATGAGTATGATCTGATTTGATTTTGTTAATTGATTTCCTGTCAATGTAAGTAAGTTTAGTCGAGAGAAAGAAGCCTTGATAATGTACACGTAGTGTACGAAACTATAGTCAGCAAATATACTTTTTGGTCACAATTTAAAATAAAAAAAACGATTTTTATTTTCGACTCGTTAACGTCTCATATGTTTTCTGTTATTTGATGCTAAAACAATGTTCTAGCCCCATTCTGGGCCAGGGCTATATTGAGAGAGTAAAACATTGTCGTCACTTCGTAGGGCGTACATTTCTCGATTTATTTAACATTTAATGTTTATGGCAGCATTGAAAAAGCCGTTACGTAATTTTAGAAAGTTCCCTAATTGCCCTAATAATTCTAAAACGCCCGATTCAAAATTTTTACTTCGAAATCGTACCGTGGAAAAGGTTGATTTGTTCAAGCACAAATTCCATTCCATTGAATAGACAAAACGGAAAACAATCCGGCCTGAGATTTCTTTAAATGCCAATTGCACATTTTTCCCAGTCAAGGCGAATTTCTACTGAATATGAATTTTTGTCTGAGTCATCAATTTAAACGGTTGAAAAAAAAAAGACTTTTGTTCATTAGTTATATAACGAAATTATTTTATTGAATTAATTGAATTATGCTGTGTTCCGATTATGTGCGGCATTGAAACTCAATGATTGACACCTTAATAATGCTTTGGTTTTTATAAAATAAATTTTGATTGAATTGAATTGAATTATTTTGGTACATAAATGGGCAGAATTTCTCTCCTTCATTTTCGATTTTCCATTATTAATACATACAGGCATTCATCCTGCGTAATAGAAAAATCAAAACCCCAACTAACAGTCGCATTGTTTCGGTATGCATACAATGAAAACTGATGATAAAAATGTTAAAACGGAAATTGTTTCATTCCAATAAAACAATCCATTTTATTACCGAAATTACTGCAACACTATACAGTTGACATACGAGTTCGCAGACAGTTTTATATAGTTTGAAGTTCAAGTTATTATTATTGAACCACCCACCAGCTCGTATTCGTTATTTCATTTTGAGACAACATGTCTGACGGTATTTTCACGATAGTTTTTTTTTTGGTTCTTATTCATTCCTACATGGAACTGGAAAATGTAATTTCATCACATACTCTTTACAAGATTACTGTAATCGTATCAAGCATGTCGAAGAATCTTCCACACTGTCCACCTTAACGATTGGCGTTATACCAAATAGGGACAATCATAAACATAGACATTTAATATGGGATAAAATCTGATTCAATTATTTCGTATCTGCTTTTACCTTAATTGATAAAAAAAGAGAAAACAATTCGTTCGTGCATGCCACACCTCAATAATTCTACCATCAGCTGTTTTATATCTCTTAAAATATTCGATACGAAACACCTGACACTCTAGTTCGCAACAAACGTAACATCATTTTCCTATGACTCATCGAAAAAGTCTCGTGTTACTCCCAGAAGCAGCGGAACAAAAACCACCGATACATAACCATCAGACATGACGTCATTTTATTCCAGACTACATAGTCTGCATTTTCACTGGTATATAACAATGCGGTACGGGTACATAGAGCCTCCAACCCAAAGTCATCTTTCGCATCGATACCATGGTTACAAAATCCGTTTCTCTCTTCGCATTTCCTTTATATATTAGTCGATATTTTGTATGGTTTGCCCGGTTTGAGCAACGTTCTCAACGGTGTACACGTTGAACCCAAAATGGGATAATGGAAAATACAGTGAGGAGAATAAAAAGAAAACATTTTACATAATCTATTTGTGCGGAGTTGGAGCTTTCTATCGTTTTTAATAAAAATGGCATGGGTCAATTGACCTATGTATACTCTCATATACCATATGTCCATTCCATATCCGTATTATATGTATATCCAAATTAGTGTGGATGACGGACAATACGTCAAAGTAATCTATCATCAGACAGAGACAATGTACATAATTCATGTGCAATTTCGAATACAAAAAACAATTTACTTTGATTGGGTCTTTATGTATTGCGTTCTTTCACATGGTAAAAAAAAACTACATCGCACGAAGGAGTACAGCACTCAACACAGCTACACGAGCTGAATTTGTAAATCAATTTTTGATTGCAAAGTCTTATTTTCGACCGTGTAATGTAGCGGAGACAACCAGTTTTTCGTTATTCTCGACGAAATGAGCGCAAAATGAAAATAAATTAGTTTTTAAGTAACGACTTCCTCAAAAATGCAAGAGCTGTTATTTGTGTTCAACAAGGGTAGAAAGCGTACAGGAAATCATAAAGTCGAATTTGTTGCATCGTGTTGCAATAATCAACAATTTTTGCCATTACTATAAGTACAACTTCACCGTTGATAGTATTTTATATGTGACAGTGGATGTTCTACATTCAGGCAATATCATCGACAATTATGAGAAATATTCTTATCGTATTCCACTTTGAATTAAAAACACTTATCAACCATGGCGGAGAATTCGGATGACAAGTAGGAGATTATCTGATTTATTGGTCATAGCGCATTATGTATACGCAATGTGGAAAATGTTACTATAAATTATTCATCACACCAAAAGGGATCTGATTTGTCAACATGGTAAATAACTTCCCGACATCGTTACAGAAATTTCCATATCTCAAATTTGTCATCCAAATTTATTCCGACTAAAATTCGCTAAAGCTTTTGTTTATACAACCCTTTTGGACGAATCCCATTTTTCTATACAAGCAGTCCCTTTGTTTGAGATCTTCAGTATATTAAGGTCATCAAGGTAATAGCAGATCGCAAAAAGTCGTTAATTGAACTTGACACTGTACGAACATCGGTATTCAAATCTCAACGTTTGCGTGTCAAATCAATTAAAATTTAATTGCTAAAAAAAGCGTTGGTATACTCCATAATGATGACACATGCAAAAACGGCAATTTGTTGTTCCAATAACTGGCCCGAAAAAGATTATTTTTTGTCCTTTCAGAAAAAAACATAATACCTAAAACTAGTAGCGCAGCGCGAGGTATACGAACGACAAATTGAAAAAAAAAATGGTTCGACGATATCGCATATTATACAAATGTTTCTCAACAAGCGATGACTGTGTAACCGTTTTGCCTAAAATGGTATGACTCATTCGAAACTTGGTGTACGATTCATGCTTAAGAAAGGCATTTTATTTCATATAGATAAACCAATGAACATTCTGAGCACTGAGCAGATATATACATAAAACATAGTATGATGCATAATTAGCTTACACACGGTTACGAACGTTATACACAATTATAAAGTGTATACTATACAGAGAGAGAAATTTTACATATTTTTTTCGGTTTTATTATTTATTATTTGCTGGCAATTCTTTTTTTTCTGCAATTGTGATGAGTACTGTGTAGTTGCTACCGCTGAATATACATGAATTTAATGGCTTTCTTTATATAAATAATATTAATATGCATGCACATTATCACACATAAGAATGTTATTACATGGATGGGCAAATAAAACGGTATATTCGCGAATATTACTATGTATACATCACATCATATACAATACACATCCATGAAAGATCATTGAGTACGTGTTGAGTCTTGAATGTAACGAAAATAAAAAGATGAAGAAAAAAAAAATCTCGAACAAAAATGACCTTAATTTCCGAACGAATCGACAGAAAGAAACTGAATTTGCACAATAATAAACAGCTCCATAACTTTGAGAATTTAACTCAATTCCATAAAAGGAACGAAATTTTGTTTAAAAAAATTGCAATGAGCTCGAATGAGCCGTGCTTGGTATAGCTAAATTTGGTATGATTAAAGTTTTAGGCTGTCTCACAGATTTTTTTTGTATTTTTTTTTGCTTTGGGCAAATACGTATTTATTAGTGACATTGTAATCTCATGTTGTTTACATGTTAATAAGGAATAAAATTAGATTACTCATTACATTGGAGTAATTGTGTTCATTACGGCGCTAACATAATTTGTTAACTCGAAAGCTTTTCAATAGAAGTACCGTGCTATTTCTTCCTTACTTCACGGTTCACTTGTGTTCTTCTTAAGTCAATTGTTATTTTAAGAACATAAGTTCCATTCCACTAATGATTAGTATCTGCTAGTTTGACAAAGTTTGTGGACAAGTAGTAACTAAGTAACTATAGTCACTAATAACCCGAAAGATAGGAATTTTATGAAGTCGACAATGTATTTTACCCTCCCAATTAGCAGGTAGAACATTTTGAATTTATACAATGCATATCTGTCGAGTTATTAAAGATTTAATTTACAGGCAGCACTGAAAAAAGTGGATGTCAGTTTTGGGTAGTCCCTAAACCAGTCGTTCTGGTTGCTAAATTTTCTAACAACTTACGAAAGTATATTCAAGAACAAAAATGTTCAAAAAACCACCACTACTAAATGCATAATTCGAGACATAATCGCTTTAAAAGCAAGGCGTTGTTGTCCGGTCAAAACAATTTATATTAAAATTGTAAACAAACGTTGCCTGTTGAGTCACAATACATTGTAGTTATGTGCATACGTGGTGTATAACTGGATGTGAATCAATTTCTTTTTTAAGTCTAATTTTCTGATATGAAATTCTTGCAACACACATTTTGTGTTTTTGCTCGCCCAACTTTATCAGAAAGCGTTAAATCACTTTTATGCACTCTAATCGCGACTCGGAACATATATTCACCGCACCTAAAACTCATTCACATGCGTCTGTGTGTGCAAAAAGTAAAAAAAAAGTTTTTTAGTTTGTTTATTATGATAAGGAATGTTTCCAAAATAAAACATTTTGTTTACATAATGCTACGTCCGCGATGTATGACCGTATCGAGTTTTATTAAATTTCGGAATTAAAATGGCATTAAGGTAACGAGGACTGATAAGTAAAAAAAGTGCCAAGCGAAATACACTCGAAGAGTTTTCTTCTTCGAAACCTGATATTCGTAGCATTTTATGGTAGCAACGACAGAGATGTAAGCAGCTAAATATAATATGAAAACGAGTCTCAAGAAAGGTGGCCCATTGTTCATTATACTCGTTTATTATCTCATATTTTGACAGAAACTAGAGACTGAAGTCACTGAAATAAAGTAAAACTGATATGTGTCTACTACACTGCATGTTACTAATTTGCATTTTTATTTTAAAATATCCAATATAATTAACTCATATTTTCACCTGTTTGTGCGACTCAAAATGAAAATAAATTCACGTTTTATTATGAGTGGCCGAGTTGACAAATATTTTGCTAGCAAAGAATACGTCAACACAACGTGCAAAATGGAAAAATGAGGAATGTCACACTTGTATACCTCTCTGGTTGTTTTATCACAAAAAGTAATTGAATCGTGTTCTATTGATGGGACAACAGCATAACTGAGTAAATATAACGCATAGATGTGAATAGCAGGAAGGATTCTTTGATATGTAGAGAGAATTCCATGAACTGTACCATGATAAACGATATTTCGTTCTGTACGAATCCAAGATGCTTTAAGAAAGGCTTAAAAGATGTCTAACCATTTCGGATTGAGGTTTCATTAGTCATGGGACAGGTCATTGATGGCTTCATAAATATTCTTTCTAATTCCACCCGATTCCATTCCCACATTTCTCTGGACCGAGGATGAAAGTGAGAGCGGAAGTTGAGTGCAACTTGACAGAGCTTCAATTACGCTAGAAATTACGACGATATTGGTTAAAAATACAAAACACTTCAAGGTAATTAGACGGAAATTAAAACCGTCTGAGACAGATACACACTTGGTACAACATTTTCTAGCTTAATTTCTTCCCCCGCAATCGATAAGTTTTAATAAATTCTCAAGCTTGAAATCGGATTATATTAATTGAAATCGACAGAACGCCTTCACTGACTCACTCAATTACGTTTCGATCTGAACTATGTATTAGCTTGATCGGTACAGGAGAGTTTAAGCTTTGCAGTTTGCATCTATATCTGTTTCAGACACACTAAATAACTAATACTATCGTTAAAGTAAATATTTTCATATTGAAGAATTTCGATCGGACCGGCTATAAATCAAACGAAGAAAAATTCTTGTTTTTGTGTGTGTCAGATTCACCGAATGCTTTTACGATTCGATAAGCTAATTTGACAACCAAATGTTAACAGCTTTTTTGTCTTCGGATTATATGTTGCATTCATTAATCAAAATGTGGACGGTTGAATGACAGTGGTGGCGTTCATAAAAAAATGTCGATAAAAAGAAATGGAAAAATGCATTTCGATCAATTAAAAAAATCAGAAAGTTAATATTGAATCTATAGCACAAATCTTTGACTGAAAGTAAATTTATATGATTGCGATCAGCAACTCGTGAATCCAGCGTTGTTTTGCGTGTTTGAAAGTCAATAATTTTTTTGTCTGAAACTGATAGAATTTAGGAAGAATAAATCTGCCACCCATACCCAGTCATATCTTTTATCTTAATTTTGCCAAAGAATCATAAGACTTACTGACATATTCCCGGTCCAGACATTCTTTAAATCGATTTTTCACCGTGAAGCCATAATGGCTCATTTTAGGCCAAATGGAGAAAAATGTAGATCTGGTTGTGGGCAACATTTTTCTTTATTTGACCGAAAAAGAGCTATGGTGGCTTCATGGTGAAAAATCGTTTTAAAGAATGTCTTGCCTGGAAATATGTCAGTAAGTTTTATGATTCCTTCCGAACGTTCCAAATTTCGGACGTCTTTTATGAACGTTTACAAGCGAAATGGTAACACAAACAGCATCCGACGTAACGTTTTGTTTGTTGTTTTTCTTTTTTTTTTTTTTTAATGAAGATATTTTTATCATCGGATAGACTATTATCAGCTGCCAAATATATGTTCAAAAGAGAAGATGATATGTGTTCACATACATCAAATGCACACTCGAAATCGTGACGTAGTCACCATGTATATAATATGTAAATTCGCAGCAGTCTCACTCTAAATATATTTTTATTAATAGGAATTTAAGAATAATTAATATTTCCATTCCCAAAAACAAAAAAAAATTGTTCAACTTTAAAGTGCGTGGTTGTCGGGTTTCCTTTTGTCACTTGTATGTACATTCGTACAATGTATACACATAATTTTAGATAGAGGAGTTGTTAATGAATTCACAAGTCTCCGAATCGAATAATGCTACGGTTTTGATAAATGTTTTTAAAATATTTTATACATTTTTATTTTGGGGCGGTCAATGACTTTGAAGTGTGTGTTAATGTTATAATAATGAGTATTTGTACAGTATACACATGTTACAATTGTTGCAAGTGTGGTTTATTAACTGGATTTCGGTTTTGACGAACAAAGAACACATTTTTCCATGAAATTAATTAGTGTTAGCCGATTCGGTTTCGTTTACAATGTTTATTATTATTTGCGTAGTTCATAAAAATAATTGAAAATTTAATAAATAATTTAGATAAACACTAAATAACCTCTATGCATTCAAAACGTTTTGCATTGTAAACAAATCTGGATTTTTATTTCGTTCTCTTTTTTTTGATGATTAATTGGAACATGATTCTGTGGCCGTTCTCATTTTGATGAATGGACATACTATCATTCATTTGAATAAGACTTATGTTACGAAATACTGCTAAGGATAGCACAACGGCTTAGACGGCAATCCAGTGAATTTTATTATTCCATTATTTCCCTGGTTTTACATTAAGCCCTCACATGACAACTCTGCGTTAGTTCAGTCGAAACAATAATCCTTCCAGCACCATAAAATTTCAGTCTATAGCTAAACACGTACAATAAAACGTCGGACAATGATAGAAGAGAGCGAAAACATTTTAAAGCTAAATAAATATTTGATGAGCAAAAGTAAATGCAATTCTTAAGTGGATTGAATTTTAGCGAGGTCAACGGTTTACAAGAGGACCTTTTATTGCATTCAATGAACCAATATTTGAGGTATAATAATACTTGAAAGTTGTTTTAACAATTTGTCAACACTAAAGATGAAGAATTTTGGTTGCACCTCAGAATTTGTTTAGTTTAGTTTGAGTCACACATTCCGAGTTGAACAACGGAACAATTAAGTTTTGCTATAATAAAGAAAAATAATTAGAACATTAACTGTGTCGTTAAATTTTCTACTATTTTACGATAACAATTTCAAGAAAAGTAAAAAGGTAATTTGCACTCATACTATCACACATTGACTTTGCTATTAGATTTAGTGAACTTTTACAGACAGAAAGCCATTTTACAATATCGAATCTATTACTTCATTTGACCTAGGTATTTTCAATACTCAAATTTGTCTTGCTATTGTCACCGCGTCCGGGGTGAATTTGATATTTTAGATTAATCTGGGCCTAATATTCAATCTTTGAATCAAAAATTTTAAATGTCCTGTCCAACTTCATGTCTTGCTTAGAATTCAGGCTCTGATAAGGTTTAGGTCGACCGATTTAATTTAGGTCAGGTTGACCTAAAGCTGATCTTTACCTGAACCTGAATATAAGATTTAAGATGCAACGAAAACCTGACCTTGTTTAAATCAGGTTTTTTCACATCAGGTTCAAAGCAGGTCAAACCGAGCATTGTAAGGTAGACTTGGAATTTCAAGAAAGAAAAGTCAACATGAAAACCATCAGAGCCGCTCTCAAGTCCGAGTGTCCATCAGCGCTCTTTTAATACAAATTCAATGAAATTGATTAATTCTCAATTCAAAACTACTTAATGAATTAACGACGTAAGACGAAACGAGATTTGGGGCAAGTAAACAATCCGACAATGACAGACACATTTCGTTCTAGTATTATACGAGAGAACACTGAGGGAAACTTAATTCATTTTGTGAAAATAATAAAATCGTTGGAAAATATCCAAATCTACAGTGTACATTTTGAATGGAAATTCATTTCGAGCGCTGTATAACAGGTGATAATTGTTGCAAAACGATATTTTTAACGCCAAACCAAATTTTTTGACTCCACAAAAATGATTTCAGAAAAAAAGGAAAGAGAAAACGGGAAAGTCTTATGTTTAATCAGGCACATTTTGTTTTGGATTTATCGTAATACATATACGATATACGTGCATTTCCATGGATTCATTTTTTTAAAAGTTTTATCGCATGAACAGCGAAAACAAAGAAATAAAAAAAAACTTGTTTTGCAACGAAAATTCTTGAGCGATGACGACGGATTTTGTACTGTATCTACTTGAAATGTTTGTTAAACAAAAAAAATAATAAAGATATGTCTGAATCAACTGTATCTATAAAATAAAAAAATAAAATCGTCCACACATATGGAATGATCAGGTTATCCAATTCAATTAAATGTAATTCTCTGTTGTTCTTCATTTTTTTTTCATTATTTATCTAATGTGGAGAGTTATTAATAAAGTTTGTAATATTTTCTCTTTCGCATCGTTTCGGATGGAGTATAAAGAAATTTTATCCGGCTTTTTCTTAATCAATTTGAAAAGTATTTTACTGTGAACATACACAGCTAACGACAAGTACAACAATATATACTCTGTGATCCAACTATGAATGTATCCCAATATTATTATGAACTTTCAGATTGGCACTCTTCCATATGCTCAGAATTATGACACCTTTTGACTCGGTTAACTGAAGCAGATAAAACCCAGTGAAAAGAATTTTTTAATGTAATTCGCTGCAGAATATTATTCCATTCACGCTGTGAATAAGATTCATGTATAAAGTTAAAATTACACTCGAAAGGTGAACAAAAGACCTGCGAGCCGGTGGAAACGCACCAAGTCTTTTCTCTTGTATTTGAACAATATATAAATACAGTAAAATGCATAAACTGTACGGTCAAATACTCCAAATGGTGCGCTGACAGTCTGAGTCAATTAATTAGATAATTATATTGCTTTGAATGGAAGGTGTGGTTGGTAACATCGTATTTTGTGAATCCATATAATACAAACAACCATACAAACACAGAATGGACAAGTAAAATGCGACGATAAAACATAGTTAATCTTTGTGTTTTGATTGAAATTTTGATGAATTCGGAAATATTATTCGTATTTTTTCGAAAGAAAATTGTTATCGTAATATTGTAAACGCGAAAGCGAAAGTTGATGGCTGAGAGATGACACTGTGGTGATAGCCAAAAAATGTAATCAAAATTATTGGTAGTTGGATGTGTCTGTTGACAGTGATGGAGGGGCATAGGATATCGAATAGTCACCAATATAAAAACGGAACATTATTATAGATATGAGATTGATGCTCCGATCTAAAAAATATCCGAATTCATGAAGGTAGTTGATGAGAGAGTAATTTCTCATCAATTACTTTAAAGTGATGTAGATGTCCGCAAATAGCCAGATAGAGAGTTTTATATTGGAAATTACTATTCATAAGACAGATCCACATAAAAGAAGAGTAAAAGGAAGAATGTGGGTCTGATCCTCATACTAGGCATAGTAGACAATGTGTTCTAAATCTAGGTCTAACTTTTCACTTTAATTACATACGTTAAGCAACTGAAGCACTGAATTTCTGCAAGAATAGAAGAATACATTGGATGCTGCGAAAGTAATTAATTACATGATGTAGTAAAAACAAACTCGAAAGTGTGTTTTTAAGCAACAAACTTCTAAAACTGCATTTTCGACAAGAGTAGAGCTCCGAGCCGAAGACGAGGTGTACAACTACATTTTTTGAAAGACAGTTACAGAAGGAATTCACGTGAAATGAATCGAAAATTTTCTTCGTGTAATGGATTATTTTACCAAAGGGCAAGATTTCATGTAATGGCCCGCATGGGACAGGCACGCAAATTACAATTTTCAAAAATAGAGTTTATAATGGAAATAAGCACATCCAGCAGATGTGAAAAATGTATTACACTTAAATTGAATTGCTGGCCGTCTAAAAACCTATTTTCTTCGACAGGTTTAAGGTTTTTCCAAAAGGACCTCACAAAGTATGTAACATCCACAAGGTCAATATTGCAAACACTCGGTTTGTGTCTCATTTTACAAACGGCAAATGTGAATTTCATGCAAATTCAGGGGACACACGAGTTCGTAATTATTGAAATGCTTTTCTATATTCATGATGATATTGAGCTGCTGTTCTTATTAGAAGCACACATTGATATTCCTATCGACAAAGGAAGTCACGTCTTTGTATGTTGCTTTTTTATTCGTTTTTTTTTTTATTCGCCTTATAACACACCACCATTGAGTTATATGGGATGTAACAATAAAATGAAATACGAAAAAAATAATCCTATCCTGTGTGTGTTTTGCTGTTGTTCCACGTAGCATCATAGAGATATATTATAGTTTCAGAATACAACTCGATGAAGAACATAAATTTTGTATTTTTTTTGTTTAAAACATAAATTTACGTTCGATTATGATGCTAGTAGACAAACACATCACAATTCGTGACAATAAATCACAGATTCATATTACTAGTGGAAATGGCTATTATTTATGTTATATACGAACCGAACATTACAATAACTAGCAATGACAATACACCGACTCTTGTTGCATAAAATTTGAATAGATTTAAACAAGACGAAATTTACGATGACAAAGGCACATATAAGTAGGAGAAGAAATTATTGAGAGAATATTTATATTGATTGCATTCAACATTCATTTGCGGTGTTCATTAAAAAAATTGTGATAAATCACCTTGAGTAAATCAGTCGAACATCTCAGTCAATAATGTAAAAAAAATGAAGAAAAAAGGAAAACAATATGTGACGAATCACTTTATGTCTGCAGCTAACATGATATTGACAATCCGTGTATGTGTGTGTCCTTAATTCATTAAAATAATTGACGTCGTGAAGACTTGCAATCACCTCATGATTCAGTTTCATATTTATGGATGCTAAGTCTACCTTCGTAAATAGAAACAAAATCTCTTTGACATCCATTTTCATACATGGATACCAATCTGTTCGTTTTTATTAATTCGTCAGAACTAATTTTCTGGATTGTAGACCAGTGTTCACTGTCTCCAGTTAAACCAATCGATTTATGAAGTTGCAATTTTACATTAGTGGCATCGAGATGAACAAAGAACAAAGCGTTCGAACAGTGTACCTATTCAGTGTGTATGACATTCAGTATTTTCATAGCGTAACAACAAAAAAAAAACTCCTATTATATCGCTATCAATGACTGAGCTCATTTCAATGCTTAAAATTGCATTGACCTTGAGACAATTTCCTGTGCTACTAAATACTTCCCGGCATTTTATTTTCGATAACACAACAGCAGGGATTTTCGATTTAAAACCCCATATTAATTAGGGTAGATTACAATCTGTTGTTCGAACAAAAGAAAGATGAATTCTTGGACTTATTTGATATTTGATGTGTAGGCTCCGAAGTACTGTGATCAAATCCCCTAACTCATGTAAAAATGGTTATGTTTTTTACCAAGGGACGAAAATAGGAAATTGCAATAAAAGCGAAAGTTTAGACATTTCTCACTTGAACTGTCATCAGATAGAGCGTCAACAGAACGCTATCTTCTCACAGCATTTGCATTCACGCTGCACGGTTGAAAATATACTTTAGAATGAGGGTTTTGGTTCTCTTTGATACTTTAGAATTCAGTATGAAAGGTGTAAGTGAGACATTTATTATGTAGAGTCTCTACGTATCAGTTCGCCTAAATTCAATCAAAACTGCACTCGTGACACCAAAATCTATTCTGTACCGTTCGGTTGACTGGTGGTAGACTCAATTTAAAATTGCTCGAGAGATGAATGCAACTGAAACCAATATATTGGGAAGCCAAAAAGAACTATGGGATATTGTCTAAATTGAAACCGTCACAGTCTATTAACATTTTTCCAATCAACGAATTCTTATATTTTTGTTAACGAAATTCCTCAGATCTGAAACAAGTTTTCGTCTTCACATTGTTTTGTGTTTTTTTTTGTTATTGTTAAAATGAAATAATTTTATTTAAAACAACTTTTTTCTTGGTAAATTTTAATTGTCTGCCACGAAAACGATATTGTAGAATTACTTTGCTTCTGATTAAGATAAAAAAAGAAACAATTTCTCAAGAGAATTCAATTCGCACTTGTTACAAATACGGTGTAGCTATACCTACAGCATAATCGAAAATCAGACGACAAGGTTTTTTCTCTACTGTTTTACAAAAGATACAAATTTACCGTTATGAATTTAAATTATTATTTGTTTTGCGATTTTCCTGGAAGATTTCTAAGAACTTCTTCATCCCTTCGACATGTTTAAAACGACTTTTGATTCATTCATTTCGACAGAGGGGACACGTTAAAGTGGCAACAGTGTTAACACGTTTGTCTGCAAAGAAACTAACTGTCGATTTTCTGAGTTATAGCGCACAGTATTACTTATCGAAGCCTATAATCATGCTCGATATTCCTACAACGAATTTGAATGACAGAAAAAAATGTGACACTCAGTTAAGTCTGCCACATGGGGAATGCATTTTTTGTAAATTAATTTTAGTCTACACAAAAAAAAGAAAAATTAAAAATTTGACGCCCACATTAGAACAACAACAAAAAAATGAAGGAAAAAATTGAACAAGTTTGCACCAAAATGCATTAATTTCAAATGTGTTTTCCATTAATTTAAAGGCAAAAGGCTTATACGTCGTACATTAATATGTAGATCTGAAACAAAACGTTTTGCAAACCTAACCATATAAAGCATATTGTACACTGTGGCACCGAGTGCATTTTAAGTAAATTTTATATTATAAAACTGAATATTGTGAAAAGAAAACTACAAAATCTTAACGAGGGGTAAATGTACTTGGGAAAAAAAATTTGAACGATGATTCATACGAATTGTATGTTCATCGTTTTGCACAATAAAAGCGGTGTATGTATAAAAGTGATTCCAATTCGATTCTGAATAAAATCCAATTTCAAGAGCAAATTTTCAGTCTTTCGCTTGTAGACTTTATTTCATTCTAAAACCTTTAACCGACAATTCAGCGGTTTTTATTCGAACATTTCCTTCATCGACACTGTCAGCAGAGAGGAGCTACCTCTGAATCTGTATACAATATGAAAACCGGCAGAAATAGTTTCCCTATCGGAATTGATTAATTGACGGGAACAGTTTTGATATTAACAGCCAATAATTATAAATCGATGAACAACATTCGTTAATAATTTCGTTTCCGTCTAGCAGGCATTTTGATCCGGGGGTATTAACAACAGTGGAAGCAATGTATGGAAACTGGAGATTAGTTTTTAATAAGGGTGTGTGAAGTGTATACGGGCCATATTTCCCATATTGAAATTCTTTAAATAAACTGAATCGAGAGAATTTAATCCAAAAAGATAATGAATTTTTAGAATATATTTATTACACACACCCACCCAGCCGACGTTGGCCGGACCTATAGTGTAGAGAAAAAAAACGTTATAATTTTTGCATATACGCAAAACAGAACCCAAATTTCAACGAAAACACTGCAAATTCGATTATTATGGAGCATTTTTGCCAGACTGGCAATAATTAGTGTCGAGTAAATATAATATGCATTTTCATTAAATGGATGAGACAACATTTTAGCAATAAAAAAAAACAAATAATACCCAAAATTAAACAAAGAAACGCACTCAACAACATTTATTATTTTAGAGTCAGTCACCGAAGAAAAAAATGCGAATTCAAAAAAAAGAGAGAAAAAATTTGCCGACACTGTATATACATCGTCACCAATATTTTGTTTTGTTTTGGACAGAACACAATTTAAATAGTTAATGAAAATAAGTAACTCACCTAGTAAAATTTAATGTGTAACAGGGAATTCTTAAGTTGGCTTTTAGTTGAAAATGTTTTGAATTAATTTCCTTCACTTTCAATCGATCACTTTAAGTGTTTAAGGTTTGACGGTTTAAAATCAACTGAATTGTTTGTACAGCCACTTTAGCTCCACTGCTTGAGAATATTAATATTTTAACAGACAAAAATGTCAGCAACCAGAATCCATCTCCGATTGTCAAATTGTGGAATCCGTCTCCGAAAACTAACTTTTTACGTGCGAGACTTCCTCAAATGACTTCGAAATTACATTATAAGTAATTGAGAAAACGCGTTGAACCGAATCAAATGCTTTAATTTGTAATTTTAAGACAATTCCCATTGCAAATACTGAGGAAATGCATTCGGAATTTTAAAGCAACGCTTGAAAACCGGTTTTCTCACTTTCAAACGGTATAGTCTGAAGTATTGCTATATATCAGTAGATGTCACTGGCGTCGTTGTGGGGTTATGTGGAAATTGTTCAAATCGTCTGTACGTATTTTCCTTTTAAGAATAAATTTTCAAATGGAAAGGTTTTTTGAAAAAGATGTCGAAAGTCTATTTGGTATTAGGTCGTAGAGTTGTAAGTACTCCATAGTTCAGTGTGATTGACAGACCTATCTCAATGATTCTGTAAGTGTAAGTATACACCTACTGTAGGACATCTACGTCATCATTTATCGATAGCGACGCTAATGTAAATGTTGAAATATTGAAATTGGTGAAATAAAAGATCTAGAACAAAAGACGTAACAGCCTCGAAAATCAGTGGATAAGCTTGCCCTCTCTAAAGAGTAAATTAACGGTATTAAGAAGCTGACATGTCGTTGACTAACCAAACGTGCTCCTGTGAACGCTCCCATGAGAACATTGAACGTGACGACTTTGGCAAGGTGTTTATTCTTGTCCTAATCCCCCCTTTTCGTTACCCTTGATAATATTCAAGATACACTACATCGGGCACACCGATTCCCCAACATTGTCTCCACCTTCAACGTCATCAGTGCAGGGCACACCATCTGGCGTACTGTTTTTACTTATATACCATAGAGTCGTGTCTCAACATCCGATAAATGGCAATGGGCAACCTATCTGTGAAATCAAAATCGTTATTGATATAGCGAAAGCGTCTAACAAACGGTGAAAATTCGTTGGCCGTGAAGTTCGTAGTCTACAGTCCTGTGCAAGTAGCGATAGCTTTCTCATGAAACATAATTATTTTATTAAAAGCTCGGCATCAAGTCTTTATTCACAAAAATTAGTAACAGCGTTCGTACAACAGTTCGTTTACAACATTAATTTCGATTCATTAATAACATCAGCACCATTCTTGAAGAATTTACAATTTATCGCTGTACAAATTCGTGTCTGGATCACTGCACAGTCTTTCGTTTTTATGTTATTTTCCAATCGTAAATGCGCAATTGCTATCAGCTCATTTATCGGTGAGATCGCCTTTGGCGAACCCGATCAAAAATGCCGCAGATGATGTTATAGTGCATATCACCGACAACACCTACGCGAATCTATGTTTACTCGTAACAATGTTGTAGAACACCAGTGTTATGATTTTGTCATCCTTGTAATTTTGTAGTGGGTAAGGTGGTGACATAATTTGGAGTTTCATATTGCTCGTCGTTGAGACATGTTAGATCATTCGTCGTAACTGTCCCTCCTAGGAAAACTTTGATTTTCGAAGCACACCAGCAAGGTCGCTACTAAAAACAAATCCGAGATCTGCTAAAAAGAAAATCATTCAGGTGAAAGTCTGCCACTTTGCCAGTCTGTGTCGAATTTTCGTATTACGGGCTCATTCCACCAAAGATAAATCGGCAACCGATTTCTTTGTGGGAGACCCTTTTCGACGACTTTTAATTTTCATATTCAAGTTTATCAACTTAACCTCATAGTGCAACTGAGACACATACGTACGCCCAAACTATTCTCTACAGCATCAAGTATAGCACTTTGACTTATCGAGTTGCTCGACTTTATTTTTTATTTTTTATTAAAGATAGTAGCTCGAGCTAGTCGAACGCGCACGGAGGCCATCTGTGTGGGCCTATTGTGCTTTTGGTGGCGAGACAAAATTAGACGCTCCGACGTTTGGTCTTATCGTATGTGGCAAAGCCTTACGTTTGGAGAAACTTTGGAAATTTTTGATTTTTTCAACTGAAAACTGAAATTTTCTAAAATTGTAGTATATGGAGACGCGTATTGCACTCGCCATATATACGTAATACTGAAGTCGGCACGCCTGGAAAACATCAAAATTGTTGCTAGATTTAACATCTGTTGAAAGATATCGGCGGAAGTTTCGAAAGATTAAGAACGACTTTACCGAGAGCAAAGTATGTTTGACGAATATCATCAGATAAGCTAACTGTTGGTGCGCCTTTTTTGAAACTTTTTCGAGTCTGTAGAGAATATATTGTATAATATGATATGCGTTTGTTCTGCTTTCATTTTTCGACTGTGAATTTGTGAGTCGCTATGGCGATAGTGACCAATTGTTTGATTCATTATTATGTAGATGAATCGTACTCGCTCTATGAGTCAGATCCACAGACTACGTTCTTTAGTCATCAGATTAGTAAAACTAGTTTCTACTCACGTTATTTCCGCTTTCATAAAGCTCATTATTTTGGCAAATCTTCGTTTGGTTTTTAACCTACGATAATATGGCATTTTTTGTAATAACAAAAAGTTTGTTGAGGATACTAACCAGGAATCTCTTGATAAACCATCCCTTCATTAAAATTGTGACGCACACTGGTGTAGCATGTCTATTTTTTGTGTCTATCTAGATTGTTATTTCTCGTTTTTTAAACGTCACCTAACACTAATCAATTGCATCATTTTTTTACATCTAATATTTTAACGCCGAAACGAACTAATCTCATCATCGATTTTGACCTTCTTCTTTTTCTCACGAAATTGTAACATATTTTGGCACGTAAATTCTACAGAATCTCTTCTAATAAATTATAATTTGGTTAATTGCACTTAAAGCTAATATATTGCCATTCAATTTTTAACTTATACTCTTCTATTTTCCGTTTTTTTTTTGTAAATATTGTTCTCTATATCAAATGTACATTAATAAAATTATAAACCCTTTTTGCTATGCACGTTGGTTATTGTATAAATACAAATTTCTCTATCTTGCCGTTCACCATAAAATATTGGCCCCATTTATCACCTCTACAAATTCTTGCTTAATCTAAACATAAAGCCCATTAAAACTTAAAATGTAAATAAAAATAAAAATTTTACAAAAAAATATTCTTTGCTGTTCACTGATTTATAGTGCTGCCACATTTAAGATTTTCTTCTTTTTTTCGTTGTTTTAATTAGTGTATAATTCGACTACTTGTTTTGACTAAAATTGTTGACTAGATCTAATTGCGATTTTTAAATGAAAATAAATTTGTTTAAATTTCAAATTATTGCAATAATTTACCTCACATCTCCCCACACGTACGGACATTATCACAGCCATTATTATCAATCGTAATTTATTCGACGAAATTTTTTGCTTTTGTTGTCGACTTCTTAGTTATTTTTGATTAAGTGTACAACCGAGTGCAGTGGATATATGTTCGATCAATATGGATTTATTATCTATTCTCAGAGTGTTAGATACTAACAGAGTCGGGCTTTCATTTTTAGCCAAGACCCAAACCTTTCATAGCTTATTTTCAAGTGTATGGAAATGTCGTTGTGCCTTATATCATTTGTGAACTATCCAGAAACTACCAAGAGCTCTCTGACGACGTGAGGTTCGCACAAGTTTGACTTTTATGGGCTCAAGTACGATTTTGAAGAAAATCTGGTTTGCTAAGGAGTATTTTTGCGTAGTGAGGGATCTATTGTTAATTGAATAATAACTCTTGAAAACTGACCCCAAACACCCAACAATTCAATAGGTAGACTATAACGAAAGCTCATTCCTCATTGCATGCATACCTGCTAAGATATTCCTTATTCGGAAATGAAGTTAGGTTGCCTTTGGTAAATCACGAACCCTACTCTACATGATGAATCTTTGAAACTCTGTGAATTGTTAGCTTGACTTAAAATTCTAACAAATCGTTCTCGTAATTATTGGTTATAAATCTGTATCTGATCATAAATATTAAACGTAATCAACAACTTCTTAAACATATGAACTTATTTACCACTGCACTGACTGTACACAAAGTATACTTTTGTATATATTTCACTCCCATTCCAGTTTCTTTCGCTGATATTTTTTTTTTTGTAATTTGGCAATTTCAGAGATTTTGTGTATCATTTCAGTATCGTAGTCGACAGACTCCAAATGTTACAATGAATTACGGAACGTTGAACACAGAACGAACATTACGTTGCATTGACGAATGTAACGCTTTCTCATCACCAAATTACAAAAGAAAAAATTCTTGTTCGATGCACGTAGCGAAATGGAGTTTTCTTTGTTTATCCACTTCGTTACTTGTATCGACAAATGGAGATATTTTCATATTACACTTGATATTGCAGCCAAACTGCTGGTTCTTTCTTCGGCTTTGTGAAGTATGTTATGCTAATAGTTTGATAGTTTTACAGTCTTTTCGATTTTAATAGTGTAGTAGTGTAGTAGGAATATGAAGGAAAGAAAAGAAATATGAGAAATAGGATTGATTTGAATAAATTTCTTTTTTGTGTTTCGCTTTTAGCTTTTTTTTCTTGGGAGACTTTTTTTTGGCAATTTTATTTTTTTGAGTTTTTTTCTTTTCCTTTTTTTTGCTTCTTGAAAAATAAAACACAGTTTCTTAAGCTGTGGAAAGAAGTTTGTATTATTTTTCTCTTTTTTTATTTTTTTTTTGTTTTTATTTTTTTTTCTGCTTTTCTGGCCACAATTTTTCTGCATACTCTCCCAAAATACTTTTTTTGTCTTTTTTTTGTGTATCTGGCTCTTTTTTTATGTCATCGTTATAAACAGTAATCCAGCTGTAGGAGGAAACTACACAATAGTCAATAAATGAAAAAAAAAAATTATAAAAAATTTTCTTTTGTAAAAAAAAAATTGTATAAAGGTCAGTGCAAATGATTATTTATCATGTAAATAAAAACTTGTTTACCATTGCAACGGGTATCAAATATTAAGTAAATGATACCGGAGCAATATATACGCTTCAATTGTCTTAGAGTTTAAATAGATTTCTTTTTTAAAAACAACAATTTGTTGTTACTGTCACAAAAAGTCAAAACAAACATTCAATTCATGAAGAAATTAAACGTTCGTTTCTATTTTGTTTTAAATTGAAAAGTAAAAGAAAATCAATCATTTTCAGAACTTGAAATCACTTCATTCACGGAAACGATGCATTTTTACTTGAGCTATTTATCACGTCCGACATAATTGAATCGGCGATACATTCTTTCGAAGTACTGTTCATATCAACGTTTTTTTTAGCTGCTTTACCAACTGGTCCACTCATACAATCGAACTGCTTTGCTTACGCATTGTTAGACGGTTTTATCACGCGTATACGTGACTATGAAATCCGTTAAGGCAATGTGTTTTATGAGTGGATCAGCTGGTAAAACAGCTGAAGTAAAACAAATTTGATTGACATTAACTGTAGAATACATGAACCTCGGCTGAATAATAACGTCATATTTCATAATAAAACGACGTCACATTCTAGCGATTTGAGAATAGGGCTCCAGACTCCATAAATTTTAGCAATAATTAAGCGTAGCACATCGGCTTCAATTAAGTGTAAACACTTCAATGCTCGACTGCTGGAGAAGTAAATAAAATTTCAAATTCCGAAATTGACAAAGAAAATATTAGTTTTAGTATACAAAAAGCTACTCATGCCACACTGATGAGCTGTTCAATTCATCGATAAAAAAAATAAAAATTAAAAAATAAAGAAAATAAATTAGAGAATAAAGATTCCGATAAAAAATTATTATTTACAACAAAATTGAACAACTCCGGCGGCATGTTATCTGTATATGAGTGACGAATATATTAAGCGTCAGTGTCAAAATGTTTCTTCTGTTAATATTATCTGGCCTGTCGGACATTTGATTCACCCACCATTTAATCGGTTGATTAATGAACATTTGTTTTCTCAAGTTTCCTTTTTGCATGCAAATAGCCATTGGTGTCATTGAGAAATGATCGAAAGATGTCAGGAAATTTTTGTCCCGCTGTCAAAGCTCAATTCAATCATAAAATTCAGAAAGATGAAGCTATTAGACATAAATATTCTGGAGAGAAAGCGTCCAAGGGTGTCGCGAACGGGTTGTATTTTTATTTTCTTTAAGTATTTAAGGCACATTTTGGATCAAAAAGTTTACGCAACCCATGGCGTATATCACAACAAGGAACCTACTCTGAACGGCTAATCTTTATGTACATCTTCACGTCAGTGAACCAAATAAATCTGTCCAAAGTGTTTGACGGAATCGGGTTGTAAGATGCAAACAAACGGTTTATGAACCACATACAGGTATAATGTTTGGAAAACTAATCGCCAGAATTTGTGTGATTCTCAGTGAATTTTTAGCCAATTTAGTGGTGTTAAGTTATAATTGGTAACTCTGATGGTATACGTCCCAACATCCAGACAGAAATATTATCAAAAGAAAAAGTTGTGAAACTGACTCTGTTTAAGAAACAAAAGATATTTTGAGTTGATTTTCAGAAATATGTAATTCATAAACACCGGCGACAGTTTGATTGACCCCATCGACCGATTGAAAAGAAATCACGTCCCGTTCTTTCACGTATATTCAAACGAAACAAAAGAAAGAAATTTTGAAATTCGTTTCCGCCTCGATTAATCTCTAGTGTTTTTTTTTATATATAAATTTCCCGGTCTATGTTTTAAGGATAAAATAAAATTATGAAACTAGGTGACGCGGTCGAATTTGAAGAACCTAATATAGATCACATGAAAAATGTGTGATATTTAACTCTCTATGTACACGATCATTGTGCAACAATTTGCAACAAAATTAATTAAGTTAGTCTTGTATTCCGTTTTGCCTTTTTATATATATACCTCTCACATCGAACGTCCCGTCCGCGTTTATTCTAATTTAAAAAAATAATAATCCCGGCAACCGTTCCTTTCGATCCTAATGAACAAAGATTTTTTGAACATTGTTCACTTTACAATTACAAATCGGACACCGTTTCTGCTTATTCCAGATCTTTACCGCGCAGCGATAGCAACAGCATAAATGTAAAAACCGACTATGCACAAACACGCCGTCTTTCGGTTGCGACAAACAAATCATACACGGCCCATACGCATCCAGACCAAAAATCTGTTTCAGAATCGGCGGCTGCGATTGCGGTTCATCGGTATCGGAATACGCTCGACGTTTACTGTTCACACGTGCCGGCACACTTTCCACATTTTTGTACAATAAATTCGGTCCGGAACACGACGACATACTTCGGATACCAGACGACGTTGTCGATGACGAGCTCGTTGACGCTTGCGATAAACTTGAACTTTGACTTGTAATCGCTGAACTTGCGGTCGATTCAAACGATTTTGACTCTTGCATTGTATTTACATCGAACGGACCGCGATTTTTCGACCCAACGATTTCTTCATATTCCGAACAAAATGTCTCTTGACTATCGAAACTCTTTACCGCCACTAGATCCGATGATAGTTCCTGACTCGAAAAACACGAGCTAAATCCCGAATCTTTCTGCACGATAGCCGACGGTGCATTCGTTAAATTTAATTGAGTCGATTTCAGTTGTGACGTCGTTTCCACGTCGACAACATTCTTGAACAACTTATTTTTGATAATAAAATTTGATGAACCTTGACCTTCTTTTACCCGATCATCAAATTCGTTGTCGTCGGCTGTTGAGCTTTTCCCTGTTTCACCCGCACTGTTCGTTTTGCTGGTCGTACGTGTACGAGAGTAGCGCTTCTTCTTTATGGATGACCGCTGAACACCGTCCGAACTGAACTCCTTTTCATCGGATGACGATGTGACCGGTCGCCGGCTTGCTGGTAAACGTTTTTTGAGTTTTGAACGACTTCTCCGTTGTCTGGGACGAGGTGGAAATTGAGTTTTTCGTATCTAAAATGATAAATGAAATACTGTAATTGCGGGTGTAGATTGGACTATAGAGTAATTGGTTCTAAATTCACATTAACAAAACACGGCGGAGTTTAACATTGAAGGACTACTTTTTTTGAGTATTCAATCCAACTGATTTGACCTATTAAACTAGATGGGTGATGTGTGGCAAGTAAATAGCTCAAATAGAAATCACGTTGAACCACTAGGAGCTTGCTTTCGAACCTCGGTGTGTTTGGGACTAAACCTACCTGGCGAACCTAGAGATCCAATTTGTATTGTGAATGGGACTAATTATTCGTATAAACATAATTAAAACTCAAGACTACTGGCGGAGCCGTAGCCAACGAGAGATGTCGTATAGGAGTGATACATAATACTAGTGGTTCGTCTATAGAGACTTGATGGAAGTTTCTAATAAAGTTATTTTCGGTTTGAAAAGGTTGTAACTGTGAGAACACACAAGCAGGCCCCTAATGTCTGTAGTATACCTTGCAGTGTCTCACGTAAAATCTACATATTTTTAGGTTCGGAGTTCGAATCCATAGAGTTATTCAAAGGAAACCACAAAAATATGTGGGAAACCAGACATGTTGAAATAATAACAGCGCCACCTTGACATCTCTCGAGTGTAACTCTATGTGCGAATCATTTAGATAGGATGTCTTTCCACGAAACGTTTTACTGATTCTGATTGAATCGAATTGATAAGCCCGAAACGTTATCCAGTAAATACATTCTTTTGACTTAACATGAATGAACGATCGTATTAAACACACAAACATTGCCCGTCATTCATTTCTATAGAATTTCAATGATGTCTTTCCTACTACACATCAGTAATATACCAAGTTAAGTCGACCGATAAACGAAAGCATGTTTGAGCGTGTCTTTCGGCTGCATTGCTAAACCAACAACTCGTTGTAAACACTTTATCGCTGGTTTGAGGTCAATAAAATTCGGATTGACAATTGTGATGCGATCTTTCTTCTTCTGTATACATCACAGGGGTGTAACTTAGAACAATTTTTATTGTCGCTGCTTAGAACATTTTTGATTTTTGTACCGCCCTGTTGAATGTCGTTCAAAAACATCGAATCGTTTTTTAATTTTCTGAATGTTATAGTTTTCGGCAACAACGATTTTCTGTTATAGTAACTTTTAATTGTCTTCGGCAATTGCCTAACATCGATGGTATTTTACGACAATTTTTATGGTAAAGTGGTACACCCGTGGTATACATCCACACACAACACTCATTGTGTTAACGACATTTGAATGGTACCTATTATAAATGCGTACTTTCCCGTATTGTGTTTTGCCTGTTTCACTTTTGTGTGAAACATACGAAAAACCGTGTTCTAACATGATTGATGCATATAAAAATGCTGACGGTTTAACCTACACCGATAATCACAACGTAACATTGTCGTTACCATTTTTGTTTGCAATTTGCAACAAGTGGCATTTAAACAGCGATAAATGTATGACACACAAAGCCATACAAAATGTTCAAGTTAATTTCAGTAACAACAAAGCCATACCAATTGTATAAATGTAACAATGAAAGTAAATTTAAATGAATGGAATGCTCACCTGATAACATTTCTCGCAATATCGATACATTGGATTATTTTGGCGATTTTTGCACTTGACACAAGTCCAATAGTCCGCCCGTCCTAATTCCACATCCGTTGGTCCATCGGACTCTTCAGTATCCGCTAAAAAGCACAAGTCATTCATGTCCGAACTACTTGTATCAAAAATTGCACGCGCAACGGCAACCACATAATCCTTTTGAGTAAATTTTATTTAATTTGGGATCCCAATTTTATTGCACAAGGATTAAATTTACGTCTGTTCCACTAGATGAATCATTTGAATAAAACACTTCGCTGGCTGTTATGCTAGCCACATCATATTCCAACACTTCCATTGTATCAGTGCCATCCGTACCATATGAGTCGGTATCGCTGGTGTCACGGCATTCGTCTGCGGGCGAAGGGGGAAGGAAAGAAACAAAAAAAAATTGTTTAATTTTGTTGAATCAAATCGTATTTTATCAAAGGAAGGATATTGTCTGCACAGTTCATAACCATCTTGTAGGTATAGTAGAGGTGTTTATGGCGAAATGAACTGGATGAATGACAACAGATCACACGGCTAAATTTATATGGCTATGTAAACCCGTACGATTTTCTGTAAACTGTGCGTGCAAGCTACTCAATTTGTTGACACTGTTTTAAGTTAATGAGGAATGTCAGCACGAACTAAGAAAGGTTTTAAATGGTCTCTCTCTAAGTTCTGGAACGTGTATACGAAATAAATGATTGAAGTCATACTCGGATTTACTGAAACTTTTCAAAAAGTATTCCTAATTGATGGATCGTCATTTTATTTCTTTATCCCAACAGGGCAGAGTTTGCGAAGTCCTGTTAGTATTATCTACGTACTTGAGACTCCTGCCTTGAACAAAATTTAATGATTTGGTATTGAGACAAAAACAACCGAATGGTTGAGAATAACTTGAGCTATAAGATGTACCCAAGGTTTCTATGTTGAAACACAATTGACCCCATCACATAAGAAAACTATCAAATTACAAAAATTGATTTGAACAAATTGTTATTTCATAATTCATTCGGTTCACCGACCCTCCTCACTTTTAACTAATCTATGACAGTAGAGTGCATTTTTTAGTGGAACATAAAAGTCAAACAAAAACCACGACGATGTGACATTATATGGTTTGAATTTTGTTATTGGCCTGATTGGGTTACAATGTACACAATTGAATATGTTGATGTTAAGTCTGCAAAAATTAAGCGGGAAATAGCTATACGATTTCGTTTTACTCTTCATGATCGGTGCTCACAAACAATATAGATCGAAAATTAACAGACTAGTAAATAATCGTTCAGTATTCGTAAATCGAGCATTGTGAGAAATACAAATTCGATTGCTTCACACACCACAGAGATAACTTATCAGAATATACCAGATGCGATTTGTCAATGACTTTCTTAATTTCAACACAAACAAACCTATACTTCACCATTTGAGAGGATTTACAATGAGAAACGTAACACTGACATGATTATACTAACAACATTAATATACAATATGATGCAGCATGTTATTGCTGCGGTCATGTTCAATCATATCCTCATTTCGGGTGATACGAACACAATTTTATTTAATTGCTGGCTCTTTAAACCTATTTGGTAAAAAGTGTTTTAAGGTTAAACAAAAAAAAATGATTGGAAAACTTCTCTACCTACACCTTAATTCAATATCGAAAAATAGTTTCGAAAATGACGAAAAAGGTGCGTTTTGTTTGTTTCAATGCACTTTATACCGAAAATTTAAAAGGCTAAATTCTATGGTACTATATTTGTACTCCATATATGCTAATAATAATTGTCAGGCTCAAAAAAACATTTTCTACCTGCTCTAGAGCGCCATATATACCTAAAATATTGTTTTCAGGTAAAAAATTTTTGGGGTTATCTTTTTTTTAACAGTTACGAGGAATTTTTGTATTTTTTAAGAAAAGAAAAAAAAACAACCAAAACAATAAGAAAAAATGCAGACTTCTACGGAGTCGATAATGATATTCCTCGACATGAACAGACAGTACAATATAAGATTTTTTTGATGGAAAATTTGTGAGAAACTGTCGGAAATTGAATAGAATTTTTGTTTTGCATGTTTTGCAAAACCAGAGTTATGCAGCTATGTGGAGCTCTTCAAACAAGCAAAACACGGCACAACCAATTCTTGATTATTTTACGAACTATACAGCTCACAATTAATGAAAAGCGCAATCTACCACATTTGTAAATTGTACTGAATTTAGAAGAGTTTTATCGCTTTCGACTTAGATACAAGCCGGTTAGTGAGTGATTGTGCCGACGTGAAAAAAGATTTTTGTTTTTTGTAAAATAACATTTAGATGGGTAGATGAACCAATGAACCGAAAATAGTACATTACTATACCAGTGAAGTAATTTGATATCTCGTATCCAGATGAGTAAAAGTATCCGAAGGCTTCAGCCCGAGATATCAAATTATTTCACGTGTAAAGTATGGCGTTTTACTTTACGAGCGAGGGAAAGGGCCTTCACTAGTGAGGGAAAGGGCCTTCACTAGTGAGGGAAAGACCACATTACCTCACTAGTAAAGTAAATACTTTTAAAACCCCTTCAATATAAGAATATTGTGAAGGTTCTGAAAGATCAAGTACGACACGTCCATATTGGTCAAAATATTCAATGACGCCTCTGTCAAAATTTAAAAGAGAACCCTTTTTGTGTATGTAATGTAGAATATGAAAAATCTCCTTCGTGAATTTCCTAACCTGTTCTTTCAGAACCTTGGTGAATGAATACCCTTGTTCCAAAGATGTAAACTTTAGGAGGCTATACGGGATTATGATACATAGGTCAGTGCTTTCAATGAAAAAAAAAATATTCCAAAATTCATCACGTTAAACGTATTTGGTGAATTATTTTGTATGGAAAAGGTTCCTGCGTATTTAAAAAAAATGGCGATCCGCATGACCTCCCCTAGTTCCCTTGACTAAAAGTCAGGGTCTTACACCAGAAAATACCGAAAAATGTGGGTAACAAAAAGGTTCACTGTGATTGAAAATGTATGAAATGCTATGAAAAACGTTAAATGTGAGTAACAGTTTTTCGTTGAGGGCACGATAACTTGAGTAATTCTCAACCAATTTGGATAATTCTTTTTTTTAAATGTGTTGAATTAATATCCCGAGGCTAAGTTCGAAGATGGGCTATGTAGGACTAAGGATCTGGAAGCTATCCGAGAAAAACGGGATTTTATACTGTTGATCATAGCCTCAATTAAAAAAGATTACTTTGATGAAATTTGATTTTGTTTGGAAGTGTGGGTACATCATATAAGTTTGTTTTCGACGTGCATGAAACTAGTAGGAAGAATAATTTCATCATTCGATGCCCATCTTCTAACGTGTAAACATCTCTTGCTAACAACTTGATAGTAGACTAACAAATTTAATAGTTGACTAACAACTTGATAGTTGACTATCAAATTTGATAGTTGACTATCAAATTTGGTAGTTGACTAACAACTTGATAGTTGACCAACAACTTGATAGTTGACTATCAAATTTGATAGTTGACCAGCACAATGGGCCCCCGTGCGTGTTCTACCACGGTAGAACGGCTACTTAAAAAAAAAATCAAATTTGATAGTTGACTAATTTGTCATTTATCAAGTAGGTAGTTTTTTACTCCCTTTACAACCACATGTTACGCCAGCAAAATGCCTGTTATCAAATTAGCACACTTTGATTAAAAAGTGTAAGAAATTTTAATAAAAAAGTTAAATTTTTGCAGGCAATATTAGATGAATTATCTCAAATAATTTTTGAAGATTTTTTTTAAATACATGGAATTAAATGAATCGTAGAGAATATTGTAAAAATTTTACGAGTGTGAAGTTTGCGGCCAGAGCAAAGTGAGGGCCGTAATTCACACGAGTCGTGACATTTTATTCACGATTGAAGGTTTTGTGAATGGGAAATCGAGTAATTATTTTTTCTCGGTCTACCAATAAATTTCTCCTTTTACAAATATTTTTAATCCCTTTACCACTATAGAGTGGTACCAATTTACCGAAAATATTGATAAACTGAGTTATTTTTAACGATGAACCAAAAACTAATTAAGTTCATTTATTACCATGGCACCATGTGAAGGTACCATATTAAGTACCGGGGAACTTCCTTTTTTTACGCAAAAGTGTAAGAGAAGAAAGTCCTCGTTCCACATTCACAAAACAAACTTCGCATCTACTCTGATGTAACAAAAAGGCAATCAAACAGAATAATAGACAGCTCATACGAGTGGGAATTTTACGGCCAGAGCGAAGCGAGGGTCGTAATCTACACGAGTCATATTTTATTTATGATTTGAGGTTGATTGAAAATCTTGAAAATTGAAAATTTTAAAGAAAATTGAGAGCTCAAATAGTGGTCAAAAATAATTCCACCTTACCCTCGATGGTTTCCAAGAAAAAATTTTTTGTCAAATTTTACTGTCATTAATATAGTAAATATATTATGTATTAAATGTGACAAGTTTTCATGAATACGTTAAAAATACATTTAGAAAAGTGTCAGTCAAGGGACCTGACCCGCCCAAAAGGTGTGACCTAGTTTCATTGTATCGTTGTATGTCGTCAATTTTGCTATGAGGTTCTTTGTATAGACTTAATTTAATTTATTTTGAAGCTAACTGATAACATAATGACAGATTAGTATTGAAAAGAGAGAAGGAAATAAATGATTCGGACCAGTTATTTTAACTTGTCCTAAGGGATGAATATATAAGAAAATAGTGTTCCCGGAGAACGATTTCTGACCAGTTAATTTTTAACTAATCTGTGGCTAACACGTCAAAACGAGATAAATTACACAAAACTTTAAATTGGGATTTTCTATTCATCTTTTGAGTTTGAAAAGCTGATCTGACCCACATATTAGTTAAATTTAGGCAATGACATGTATTTCACGACAAGTTATAAGTATCTGATCGTCGGTATTCTCGCTCTGAATTATAGTTAATTGTTCGATTAGTACAAATGATAAAGTACCTAGATTGCAAAACTTAACCACAACACTCATAATGTAAAGCAAGGAAAAAAATCTTTTAAATAAAAAACTTATTTTTTAAAAAATTCTGAAAAAATTATTTTGTAGAAAAAATCTGGTTTCCTTAACTTAAATTCATGTTTAAATAATATTTAAAAAAATGACGACCCATCAAAGCGATCTTATGAAAGAAAAATACATGACCCTCGCTGTCCTAAAAATAAAAACAGATAAAGCTAATAAAAGGCATAGACAAGAAACAATTCTTCCAACCCAACTAGAAAACTAAAACTAACAATTTACTCAGACTCGAAATCCTTCGCGAAGTAATAAAAATTAACTTCCGAATTAAATTCGACCGTAAAAGGAGGGGAGTTAACATACTTACACTGTTTGTGCATGGAAAAAAGTAGTCAAAATACGTTTCTTTTCATTTCATTTTATTTTTATGCGCGCGAATTACAATTTATTTAAAATGTTACCAAACATTGTGGTGATTATGTCTTACCTTAACCTTCGTCTTCTGTTAAGTATCATTTTGTCCGTCATCAGATTTTCCAAGTGGTCCAAGCATGGAAAACCTTTTTATTTTTTTAAAAAAATTAGTTCAATTTTTTAAATTAGGGTTTTTTCCCTTCCTTAAACTAACAGACCCCGCGTCATTGAGCTGATCAATTTATCGTTTAAGGTGATATGAAACAGATTTTTGTTTGGCGAATGATCTTTCATTGAAAATAGAAATTCTGGACGTAAGTAATTGAATTATTATTAAAGCGAGTATTAAAGCCAATTAGTTCTTCTGCACGGGATTTTTTGTGATTCTCGTTAGTGCAGCTATGTAACAAACGAAGAAAGTGCAATTAGCAACATAAATTAATATACAGCCGCGAGAAGTTTAGAAATAATTATTGAATTCAATGCGATCCTGAGTTTCTTCGTTATTTTAATTAGATCTGGCGGTATACAGACAAAGCAAATTCCCATTTTCGACTCAAAACTATTCAGAAGATATTCAACAATCGTTGCACTATCAACAAACTTTTAAATTGATCAATGCGTTTTGAGAGTTGATGATTGAGGTTCCTTTCATATCGGAATTGTGGTCTTTTAAATATTGATAAAACGTCGAATAGAAAATTAAAGAGAAAATTTTGTCGATCTTTCAATTTATGTCCGCTTGAAGAGCTGAGTCGCCATAATCTCATAGCGTCATAGATAATATATCTTACGAAATTCATCTCCAACGTTGGCATGTATAGGTTTTACTGTACTTGGCTGAGGGTGTAGATAATACTACAAAACTAGTCGATGCGGCATTTTTCTTAAAGATTATGGTTATTGCGCCATAAAGTCAACCGAATATTTACAAAAAGCAGCCAAATGACCCAAAACGTTTCACTTTTTGTGGTTTCATGTAAGTGAAGCTTACAAATGTTAAAAGAACTAAAAAAATATTTTTCTCTTAAATAAAAACTTGGTATCCATGGATTAGTTCAATACTTATCGGAAAACATTATTTGAGTAAGCCAACGTCAACCAAATGTAATATCTGCTAGGAAAAGACTGGTGACATCGAACAGAAAAATTATGAGCGCAATGATTACAATTGAGTCAAGTTATTGAAATGAAACGTTTATGATTCCATTGAGTCATGCAAAATGCATGACAACCCGCTGTAAATCATAAAAATTTCTCAAGTCTAAATCAGCCGAAAAACGTTTCATTGATCGAAATTGATTCAGCATAGAGTGTATTTGTTGTCACTGATTCGTTTGCTCGCCCATCTTTGGAAAATATAAAAATATTTTTCATTTAAATTAGCAAAGCTGTCGACAAACTTTCTTAAAAAATCTCGATTTGGGTAGATATCGAAACGTAAGTTGCAGTCAAAACAAACACACTCGCAACCTTCGTTTTGTTTCTATAATCTAACCACATGTAGAAAGAGGAAGTTAGAATTTCGATTATCGTTTAGTGGCGATTTCATTCGCATCACTTCAATTGCATAATTATCAACCAGCCTATTCCTAAGAGATTAATTTCAATGAACGTCCTGTTTTAAATTGAGAAAAACGATTAGAAATATGATGTGATGTCAATTCACTAAATTTAGCACGATTACACATACACAACACCAAACACTTAAAAAACACGATTAGACATTTGAATACAGCACAAGAACACATTATGAATAGTATAATGATTTCACACTCGACACTGTTTATTAGCACAAAATATAAGCCTTCGTTTAGCGGGCTAACACACAAATTGCAACCATCCCAATCTGAACGTTCAAGCATTTCCGTCTCCATTTTGGCGTTGAAGATTCCAACGATTGCCACGTCCATTTTTGAGCAATCCATTTAACTAAAAGATGGATTTTCTTTCCATGTTTCACACGATTGGTCTACACTATGGTTGATCACGATCGTTGTTGGTGTAGGCCCCACACTAAATTTAATTTTATGCATCTCGTCAGATGGCAATACGGACACTAATCGTTTCCTGTCCTGGAACTGCTGTAGAAAGGTTGCATACAATTTCGTCCAAATCGAAGCGACTGAATTGTCATACCGTTTTTTATTACTGAGACATTTTCACCGCCTTCAAATTATATAATTTTCGACATGGGAAAAACATATAAAAGGAAACGATGAAAACTGGTAACGGTGCAACATTGTAACGCTTCAAATTTGATCCAAATATGTACGTACAGGGGGACGAGTTGATTAAGTGATTATTTTTTTGGATTAGTTTTAGAAAAGTGGTTAGCTGGTTAAGAATTGAAGATTAGAGAATTAGAAGCATACAAATTATGCCAATTAACGGTTATTATTTGATGCAAAGAGATACCTTGAATCCACTTCCGTCCAATTTGTGGATATCAACGTTTTTACTCCACGGCAAGTGGGGGGTTAGATAAAAGCAAGTTCAGAATTCCGTGAAAATGTGTGAATGTGAATTGAAACGACATATGAAGCCACGAATCGACCGACACTCTACCGACACTTGGGATATTCGCACACGTTTGACCATTTCACATCGATTGGTTTTTGCGGAACGATGACTGGAACTGTTGAAAAATTGATCATGGTTCACTGAACAGTTTACGTCCTTGAGGCTACTCCTTCTGAGATGATGTCATCAGTTTCTTGGTGTTGTCAATTAAGACTCAGAACTCAGCAAAACATTCGTTGCTTCTTTGCTCTGTATGCCTCTTTGGGTTGGCTTTCCAATTACTTTTTCATCATCTGACCCATTTCGAACCATTTCTTCGATTGATTTGGTTTTCGGAGCCTGGGCTATACCAATGTTTGTTTTGTTTCAATTGACCATTCCATTCAAAATTGTGTTCCAATGGTTCTTCCATGGAAGAGATGCTATTTTATGATTAATATCAATTAGTAGGGAATCTGGTCCGATAGGTACTTTCTTTTCATTCTTGACCTTTTTCATTCGTTTTCATTTTATCACCCATCTACGATGCTAAAGGAAACTAATTTTCTCCGTACAAAAAAATATTTTTCATCACCAACCCGCCAAAAAAATGTTTTGATGCTTTAAGTCATAGAAGTCTCTGGTTTCCCACAATCTGATATTTAGGAAATTTAATACCAAAATCATTCTTGTCGTAAACACTTTCAATTTATCCCATGAAACGCCGAACAAAATCACTTTTTATTTCCCCAAAAAATCTATCGGTGACGACCGCTCACTTTAAAATGATCAACGATTGACCTAAAATCTTAGCCCGTTTCAATTAATTTATAACGCAAAATCACTTCTATCCGTTTTCCGTCGATTCCGTCGCATTTTTATTGAATATATATTTCCCGGTTATTAAATATAAACAATCACTCACTGATTTAACAATAAAAGAAAAATGTATTCTAATGTTTTATATTCCAAAATAGGAACAAGCCAATTGCATATTCACAACCTAAAGAAAACATTAGGTATACATTGGGAAGCGAAAAAATAGAAACCTATTTCATGCTCACAATATACACACAAACATCAGACATTCCATTAAATTTTGTTCACCCACAAAGCGGAGGAAATCATCAGTTCGACCCAACTAATTCGTTTTAATTCAACAAACCGTTATTCAAATATGTCCATCGCGATGAGTTTTTCAATATATTCCAATTGATTTGATTACTGTGATTGTACCTAAATTTCTTTAAATGCGGGCGAGGCGATGAATGGAAGCAATCTCAAATTATCCAGTAAATATATCGAGTGTCGAGTAGAAATCTTATGGTTTTAAACATCGACCTATCCCACCAGATATTGCGTTACCGGTGCGGGACTTTTTCCTTATAGACTACTGGAGGCTACATCATCCATTTTGATTTTTTTTAAACTAAAGGTAATTTCCATCCTAGAATCATGAGGAAAGGAATGTTGAAGATAGGAACAAGGAGTAAATCAAGATGAATGAAAATATTGAATGAAATTGTCGGGTCTATCTCTCTCTATCTGTCTCTATTCCTTAGCGAAACGAAATTTGAGGCTAAGAAATAAATCGACTTAATGGGAGCGTTTCGAACTTTTTCGCAGTTCATGGTTCTCTCTTAAGCAGAAAATTCACGAGGAGGAAAAAACTAGACATGTTTCCACACGTTTCATTTTCATTCGATTGATTGAAATGATGGAAAACCATCAACAAACCATCAACCTGTCGGGGAAATTAACGTTTAACATTAAAAGAGTTTCTGAGCAAATAAAAGGAAATGACATTATGTGGGACCCGATTTTGTCCAGTTGTTTCTCCTCCATAAATTCCCGGAATTTGAAATGTTTTCTTGAACGGTGATTGATTGATCCAACTACATTAAACAACTTTATAAAAGAAACATAAGCAAAACTGACTTCGAAAAAGGTTTATCAATAATTGAGCCGGGCTGTATATTGATTAGTTTATCAAGTTTGTACGAATTCAACGTGTCAGTTTTTCTTTGAGAAATGTGATAACTCAGAGCATTGAGAAATAAATTTGTCAAAATACACGTCCCACAGTAGCATCTCTTATAAAATCTATGAAAAATATCTTTCAGTAAAAATCGACGAAAGATAAACATTAAAACCACGCATCGACAACGACTGCATGAAACAAGAAATGTTAAAAATAAATTTCCAAATTTGAATAAGTAAGTAAATGACTCGTTGCATGACTGAACGTGTCGTATTCGCATTTAACAAAAAAAAAAAATAAACACCTCAGCAGCCAATTTGAACGTTTTCGGTGGATTGTTGATGACACAGCAAACAAATTAATTAAATTTTTTGCGTAATTGAGACGGAGATTATAACTCATCGATCAAAGCGTTTAGTGAATATAATTTATTTCTCTTTTAATGGATCCATTCAATGTTTAAACGCAATCAATAATTCGTTGATGGAAATGTACTCGCAATGAGCGCGAAAAGGGACTTTGACAATATAATTCATTTCATTGGGTGAACTGTCAAAATTTCCTTCTTTTTGCATTTTTTTAAGGAGTTTTTTGACTGAAAACAAAAGAAGTTCAGATTTTTTTACATTATCAGACTTTTATTGGCATAGCAATAAATTTTGCGAATATGCGACGTAGTCGATAATAAATCTATAAAAAATCCGCCCATTAAATGCTCTAATATCAATTTTAGAAAACCACGTGAAACGTAAACAACTAATGGAAAATAATGAAAAAAAAAAATGTGCGAGAGAATACAAACAAAAGTTAAGTACAAATTATTCATTATTGACAGATACGGAGAGAGAGCGACAGAGAAAGAGTATCTAAAACATGTTTGAACATGCACAACCGACTCGAGTTATTTCCATTCATTATTATGACGTTAATCAGGGACTATTTTTATCAAGATTATTTTCGAAAAATTTCCTCAACAAAAATATTTCCGAGATTTCATTGATCTTGACAGTTTGAAGTAATTCACCGCATCTACTCAGGACGCATGGAGAATTTCCAGGAATACGAATTTTCAAAAGTAGTCCCTGACTCTAATTAATACTAACAAAAATATTTCGCTTTAAATGCGCAATATTTGCGTTACCTATTTATTCACAATCCACATGCCTATATGCATTATACGGTCTCTTGCACGTCTACATATTTGGAATGGGGAAATCAAATTTCAAGTTCAATTGGTTTTTCATCGGGATAAGTTTATCAAATCAGGAGGGAAATTAGCAAAAAAATTGATAAGAAGAGACCCAAGCCAAGCTCCATGTTTCCACTGCTAAAATTCTGCATTTTATGTACACATAAAGAAACCACGACTATGTTTACATAATAAAACAGGAATTTTTATGCATATTCTCGTCATGAATCGTCGTATTTTATATGTATGTATAACAATGCCCACAATTGATATAAATAATGTTCTCCTTCTGAATGAATTATATATATTCCATCTCAATCAACAGAAAAATAAAACTTCACTGGGCATGTTTCCCTACCCTAATAAATAAAATGGAGACCGCATATTTCTCAGTCGAACATCGACTTGCTTACCTGTTTCACGTGCATGGAAACTGTCATATGTTGAGTCCTCCGAATCGTAATTCCTAGCTGGACTTTCATTAGCTAAAGTAACAAATATTGGTCCGTTTATGCATTTTGCCATTTTATGCGGCGCAACATCGGCAAATTCGTCCACACTATTGCGTCTCTTTGATTTTGTCCATAGTAAATCTGTGAATTCACAGAAGGAGAAAACAAAATGAATCTGTAGAATGAATGGAAATTCACACAACATAGCTATACTGGTCGCACAATAAAAAAATGGCCGACTCAATTTTTTATGTAAATCACTTGGTTACACTTCGGAATGAAAATGTTCTCCATTTTTTCCTTACAATTAAAATTCAATTTTTTGGCAAATAATTACCTTTTGGCTGTGATTCTGTAATATTCATATTCAATTAGCACTTAAAATTTAATCGATTAACCGATTTGCACTTGGAACAGAAATTGAAAAAAATTTAATTTTTTGAGTTATATACTTTAACTTCACCTTCACCACGTTAAAGTTTAGTTTGGAAAATGGTATCTTCGATGTCGTCGACAGAAACGACAAAACTGACATTTGTTCTTTGCATGTATATGGATGTATATGTACTCCGTATGGATGTTGCCTATTTTCATATAATGTGATTTGTTACACAGCCGCACACAGCCGTATACAAGATTTTCGGCTGGGATGTTGCCGACATTTGGGTATGATTTTCATTGGTAATAAACGAAATGGGATGTAACACACACACACAGAGACGAGACTGAAAGTGTCAAATAGCAGAATCCAACTTCAAATGTCATTTTTTGGAATGAGTTTAATGCTTATACTGCATTTCGATCTATTTTAAGTCAATAATTACTCACGAGCAATATTTAATGTTTTTCTAAGTTTTGTAAAATTAAAAACATTACCATCATAATAAATTCATTTCATGTTGCTCATTTATTTACAAAAGTAAAGTTAACACCGATTTAGGGCGATTTTATTGCAAACCCATTTCGCTTGGGATTCGTAAATAAGGGAGGGAACAATTCAAAACATATTAGGTTTTTCAAAAACACATAATTTGTGTTGTAACTTATTTATCACACTTAAGGTTTTTAATACAAAAATAATAAAACTGAACGAAAATCATATGTAGAATTTGTTCCGTCAAAAATTTGCATAAAATCTTAGAACACAATTTAACATTTAAAAACTTAAAAGCTGTCGTATGAAAATATTCACTTAAGGTTTTTATACGTTGTACTTGTTACAAATTTCTGCATTTAAGGTTTTGTGTTTTCCATTTTTTATACCTATTTTTAAAATGAAAAATATGTTTTTAAGATTGTTATGTGATGTAGGGCAGATTAGTTAACTATGCGGCTCAGTGGAGTAAAAATTGAGATCTAATTTTAGTTGGTTTTCAGGTATACCCATATATGTATGACTGTACTTTAGGACAAGGGTGTGATCAAATTCAGCAAAAATATTTAATTGGAATGCTTGTTTTTATTTTTTTTGAGATAATGTAGTTTGCAACGCACTTCAATCGGGCGAGACAAAGATGTAGGAGGAGCTCGAGGAATAACTGTACTTTCTATAATTCTAAAAAAAATCGATCAGAAATCTTAATCCTAAGACATGGGTCGAGGTCTAACTATGTCTGTACCTGACTTACAAATATCGAGAAAAGAAGTATACAGATATCACAAAAGTTTGTACACCAAGATTTGCACTTAAATTTTTTATACTAATTTGAATCTAACCTCCTACTGGGTGAATCTCGCACGGTGCGAAATTACCCTCATTTGGGTGAATCTCGCACAAGTACAAAGTTCGTTTTTTTAATGTTTAATGCCGGTATCACAATATTTAAAAAAATGTTAGCAGACTCCGGTATCGCCGGTATCTCACATCAAATGCATCAAATGTGCCGGTATCCCAATATTTTGTTTTTACAAAATGTTAGAAGATACCGGTATCTCACATCAAATGTATCAAATGTGCCGTTATCCCAACATTTTTCTTTTACAAAATGTTAGAAGCTACCGGTATCTCACATCGAATGTATCAAATGTGCCGTTATCCCAACATTTTCCTTTTACAAAATGTTAGGAGATTCTGGTATCTCACATCAATTGCATCAAATGTGCAGGTATCCCAACATCTTCCTTTTACAAAATGTTAGGAGATACCGGTATCTCACATCAAATGTATCAAATGTGAACGTATACCAACATTTTCCTTTTACAAATTGTTAGGAGATTCTGGTATCGCACATCAAATGCATCAAATGTTGCAAATGTTAACAAAGTATACACGGAATGTCTATTATCGCTTTATGTGACCAAATTCAAAAAACGAAACTTGATTGGAGATATCGCAAGGTATGGTCTAATGTCAAAATTTGTATGAAGCGGAGGAAATAGCGATTTCATATAAAGAAACTCACCTATCTCAATGGTTTTCATTGAAAGGTGAGTTTGTAACTGGTTTGTACACACATTGACAATTCCAGGTTCCAAAATTTGTATTTTACCGCGTTGCTGGTATAGGTAAATGATGCGAGCCATTTTGCTAATTCACGACACTGCGACATATTTTCGACGTTCGATGACATGAGTCTTTGACAGATCCGATATTTACACGTCATAAGAAGTTGCAACTTTTTATGTTATTTGTATTGAACTGCCGATAAATTAATTTCCTTTTTATAAAATTAAATTTCTATAAAACTAAAAGATACCATGGCTCGTCCCGCAAACGCAGAAGTTGACGAACTGTTCGAAGTTAAAACATATTACTACATTGGAGCTTATCAACAATGTTTGAATGAAATCAACAAACTTTCGAGGGTAGGTTTGACATTGTTCTTAGAACAGTTGGAATACAATTTAAGTTACTAGGGAATTGACTCGCCAAACTCTGCGAGTCAAGGTCCGAGTAGTATATTAGATGACACTCTCTCACATAATAGCGCATTTCCGTTGATCCCTCCAATCACTAATTGTTAACACAATTTTTATGTTTTCATCAGCTCTCATCCATCGAAAAGGATTGTTTCATGTGGAGAGCATACATAGCTCAAAATAAGCATCGTGTGGTATTGGATGGTATTAAGTTAAATGAAATCGATGCAGATAATGTACTTCAAGCGGTCCGTCGTGTTGCCGAATATTTCTCCAATCCGGGTAAACGCAACGACATCGTGAAGTATTTTGACGAAAAGTTTTCGCAAAATTTCGACGATGACAATCGTCCAATGTGGTGCGTTGCTGCTGGAACGGTTTACTATAACGAAGGACTCTATGAAAATGCTTTGAAGTGAGTATGAGGTTTTTTAAGAGTTGATACGATCCTTTATGAAACAGCAGATGTGCTGGTTTTAATGGACCGAGTCACCATAAATTGATATCTCGGAAAAAATTGTATTCTTTTGTCCAAAGATTTTGTAAAAGAAAACCATTTCGCCTCTCTTCGTAGTGAGTTCGTACGGTCTTCATTGTTTTCCTCTTTTTTCGTTAATTACAGAGCACTTCATGGTCAATTCGACTTGGAATGTTTGGCACTGACACTCCAGTGCTTATTGAAAATGAATCGCACAGACTTGGCCAAGAAAGTGTTGGCTAAAATGCAGGAAAAAGACGATGACGCCACATTAACGCAACTAGCTACTGCTTGGCTGAACATTCAGATTGGCGGCGAAAAGCTGCAAGATGCATACTACATATTCCAGGACTTTTGCGACAAATTTGTCCCAACCAATATGCTGTTGAACGGTCAAGCTGTTTGCTATATTGGCCAGGAAAAGTATGAGGAAGCTGAACAGGCATTGCGAGAAAGTCTGGATAAAGATCCGAATAACTATGACACTCTGATCAATCTCATTGTGCTATCACAACAAACGGAGAAAAATCAAGATGTACGTAGGCAAAACGTGACGAGCATGACCATTTTATCAACGAATTTTAAATCACAATTCTGTTTCCACAGGTCATTGAACGCTATCTATCCCAAATCAAGGACTCCCATCGAAACAGTTGTCTGGTTTTGGAAATGGAAAAGAAAGAACAAGAATTCGATCGTTTATGCATGAAGTACGAACCGTCTGTTACGACAAAGCCTGAAGTGGATGTATTGTAAATATTCCTTGGACTTTTGTTCCCATATTCTAATTGAGATAATAAAATGTTAACCTCGATCGGAAGGACTTGTATTATGCGATTGATCCGCCACATATCGAGAATTGAACTAGGAAAATAAAAAACAACATTTCAAGATTCATATAATTTCAGATTCGTTTCCAATTCATTTTGACCGGTTCTTCCTACCAATTAAAACGATTTTCCTTGCTTCATTTTCTTAATGTGAGCATTACGAATAGCATAACGTTTGAAAAATTTAGCAAGTGTCTCCACTGATACCTGATGTCCTTTGATTGGAAGCAATGACGATGAGCACGTGTGCAACTGCAAAATGATCCCTTCACCACTGGAATCAATATCGTTGATAGCCCCTTCAACATCATCATTTAATCCAGATTGCCAGGCTAGACGATTGTCTTGTACGTTTAGATAGTAATAAGATCGTTCGCCATTATATCCATAATTAATGATGAATTCTCCATCCTGAATCGAAAATTTGGCGTTTAGCATGGTTTTGGTTTTCGATTTATGTGAATTGGCCAAAGGTTGTTCAACTGATAATGCGTTGTTGGGTTGACGTATTCTCTTCACGCTGGTGTCGAAGAAACCAAGGGTAATATCCTCCTCTAAAGCTCGCTGGTAGTTCATTAAATTTGTTCACAATCAAGACGGCAATTTTATCTTTCATGAAATGATCGTGAAGAACATCCGTGGGAACTCTAATGCATTTGAGTAAACCAATGTACAGTCCAAGCAAATTAATCCATTCGTCCTGGGTCTTGCAATTGCCAAAACCATAATCTTCTATTGTTTGCTTGTTAGACGGAAATCCATCGTCAAAAACGTCGATCAACAGATAGTCGACAGATCGAAGACGTTTTTGAGGCGGACATTTCGTAAAACGTGTGTCTAATGTTTTACAGTCTAAGCTACAGTATCTTCCTTTTCGACAATGATCACAAGTGAATGCAATCCTTCTATCAATCCTTCGCAGCTGTCACATTGCACCATGATTGAGAAAATGTTTCAGTTAGCACTTTTACCGATATCAAGAAATTAATTTACGGCAAAATAGTTGATATTTATTTCGTGCAGTTTCTATCACACAATGACACAAAATGCATTTTCAGTGATGTAATGTAGTTAATTTAGAAAAATTCTGAAAAATAATCCAGCTCACCACATTAATTGCTAGGGTCGCTAGATTTTTGAAAAATGCCAAGCGGCGCTTCAGGACATTTATCATTTATCATTTAATAGTATTTTTTAGGCACATGCTATTCGCAGTCAACTGCCAATAGTCAATATTGATGCTATTCGCAGTCAACTGCCAATAGTCAATGTTGATACTATTCGCAGTTGACTGCAGTCAATAGTCAATATTAATGCTATTCGCAGACTAATTCTGCCTTCACATTGATAAGAAATGATTTTGCGCAGCGCAGTCAACTGCCAATAGTCAATATTGACACTATTCGCAGTTGACTGCCAATAGTCAATATTAATGTTATTCGCAGACTAATTAACAGAATAACAGAATAACATTAATATTGACTGTTTTTAGAATTTGTGATTAAAGTTTTGTAAAGGGGCGCAAGAGTCTGAACAATCTCAGTTTGTAATAGGCAGCAAAAATCTGTAATGTCACAGTTTGTAAAAGGGAGAAATAGTCTGCAACGTCACAGTTTGTAAAAGGGATCAACAGTCAAATAATACAATTCGTAAAAGGGAGTGCCAATCTGTACTGTCACAGTTTGTAAAAGGAATCAACAGTCTGCAATGTCACAGTTTGTAAATAGGAGCAACACTATGTTATGTCAAAGTTTGTAAAAGGTATCCGCACTCAGTAATGTTACAGTATGTAAAATGGAGCGACAGTATATAATGTTACAGTTTATAAAAGGGTGTAACAGTCTGTAATGTCAAAGTTTGTAAAAGGGATCAACACTCTGTAATTTTACAGTTTGTAAAAGGGATATACACTATGTAATGTTACCGTTTGTTATTATATAGGGAGTAACACTTTGTAATGTCACAACTTGCGAAAGGGGTCAACACTCTGTAATGTTTTAGTTCGTAAAATGGATCAACAGTCTGTAATTTCACAGTTTGTAAAAGAGATAAACACTCTTTAATGCTACCGTTTGTTATAGGGAGCAACACTCTGTTATGTCACAGTTTATAAAAGGGATCAACACTCTGTGTTACAGTTTATAAAGTGGAGCCACAGTCTCTAATGTTATAGTTTGTAAAAGAGAACGACAATCTGTAATGTTACAGTTTGTAAATAAAGGGAGCGACAATCTGTAATGTTACCGTTTGTTATAGGAAGCAGCACTTTGTAATGTCACAGTTTGTCAAAGGGATCAACAATCCGTAATGGTACAGTTGGTAAAAGGGATGATCAATCCCTAGTTTTACAGTTTGTACATGTGACCAACAGTCTCCAAAGCTTATACAATGGATAATCAGTTTCTTTCGTTGCATTTGGCAATATATATACTTTACAAATTATAGACCAATTCTCATTTTTTGACTGAACGAATTTCCTTTGTTTTAATATAAGTAACAAACCAACAATCTTCCCAATTGCTCTACTTTTATTTTAGAAGATATTTTTAGTTATTTACAATTTTTCAAATAAGTTACTGTGAATAGCATCAATATTGACTATTGGCAGTTGACTGCGAATAGCAATAAAATTGACTATTGGCAGTTGACTGCGAATAGCATCAATATTGACTATTTGCAGATGACTGCGAATAGTCACTTCGTATTTTTTACAGATGTTTCAGCAAAACGCATATTATTTGGTCGCACAATATCTGATTTTAAAGATTTTTTTAATTTTTGTGTGAAAGAATCAATTTTCCCGGGCCTTTTCGTAGCCAGTCTGGCCTTGAAGATAACAACATTGAATTTTGAGACTGTTACAATGTGTTCGTGAGATTATGATGAGTAAATTCTCGACGCGCCACATTTCAAATGAATGAAATCCATTCGTTTAAACTGACATCACTGACTATTTTTACATCGCACACTTATCGCATCGAGAAAGAGTGTGTGTGCGTGCGTGTAATGAGTGTGTGTGTTTTTTTTAAATGTTTATCTGAAACGACAATACTTCGATATTGAATGCCAATGTTTTTATATCTCTTGTGGTCTTGTTGTCTCATTGTTCCCTTATCGGAGTCCATTTGTGAATGATTTGCGGCAGTGTTAATCTTATTGTTCTGCTTAGTGCCTACAGTGCCTCGTATTACATTTTGTCATGAAGCAAGTTCGTCAACTACTTTTAATCTCGTCTTCTAAAGTCCATGGACATGAATTTCTGCATCATGCAAGAAAAGACATAGACAACTTTTGTACCAAGTAAGTGATTCTGTCGGCTCGACTTACAAAATACGTCACTTTGTGAGTAAGCTGATTAAAACATTTTACTGATTCATCAGAAATAACATCTTGCGAATTCTGTTCGTACCATATGCGGCACGAGATCACGATGCATACACTGATAAAGTGGGGACGGCACTCAAAGGATTCGGTAAGATTTAGGCAATGAACTCATAGAAAGATTGTTATCAACTGTTTCACTTAAGGATATGAAACGAGTGGCATTCACACATACGAGAATAAGATCGAAGCAATAACGAATGCCCAGTGCGTTTTCGTTGGTGGCGGAAATACCTTCTTGTTGCTGAAAACCCTTTACGAACTGAATTTGGTCAACTTAATACGGGAACGAGTTTTGAACGGAGATTTGCATTACATGGGCTCTAGTGCAGGAACGAATGTAGCCACAAAATCCATTAAAACAACCAACGATATGCCAATCGTTTATCCGCCCTCATTCGATGCTATCGGACTGGTGCCATTTAACATAAATCCTCACTACTTGGACGCGGATCCGAGCAATACTCATCAAGGGGAGACCAGAGAGACGAGACTAAAGGAATTTCACGAGTGTAATGACACTCCGGTATTAGGTTTACGAGAAGGCACCGCTTTATTGGTTGATGGAGAGAAGGCCGTTCTGCTGGGAGAATTTAATGGCAGACTTTTCCGAAAGTAAGTTTTTCCAATTGTCGGTAACGTAACGAATTTTGTGGATTTTTCTTTTATATTTACAGGGGTGAAGAAGGTCAAGAAATTAAGCCGAACACCGATTTGAGTTTTCTGCTACAATGGAGAGATTAAACCGTCACATTTGATTGATTTGAAACAATTTGAATAAATTGTATTGCTAGCTTTATCTATTGAAAATGATTGTTTTTATGAACATTGATAAGAGTGGCTTGTTACAAAGATCCAAGTTTAATCTAAACATTAGGGGTAAACTCGTTAATAGCCTGTGTGGAAACTGAGAGTTGTTTTTGCATAAGCAGCTAGCAGACTTGTAGAACAGACACTTAATCGGGATAAAATACACTTTATCAAACAGACATAGCAAGTATATCTTGTATCACGTAACATTACGCATATTTCTCTCTCGTTTTCTGATGATCGGTAATTATTTTGAAATCGGTGCAATAATTCCTATGTCTAAACCCATACTAGAAAGCAACCTAAGTAAGATGACGCTTCCTCTAACGACATTCAGAGAAAGCCACTTTACTTCGTCTACGACGATAAACTGAACTTATGTGAAAAATTACTGATTTTATAACTTGTCTTAGAACGTGTAAATGGTGAAGAAGGCTTATTTAGTACAGTGTGAGTACAAAAAAAAACAGAGTGTAATAAGTTTTGCTATTTGAGAGTTCTGCGTGCAATAACATTGTATTCTCTCCCACCCAGGGCGTATTATTGGAAACTTTAATTCCGGAAAAAAATTCAGAACTTTTCAAAATTCTCAGAAGTAGAAACCCTACAGTCTAAAATTACCCTGGAGGACAGCAACTTGGATTTGCTTTTGCGATAAACAATCAATTGAAAAATATTGTTTTTATGATGGAAGAGACTATTGGCACCGGGTGCCAATAGTCTCTTTATAATACTGTGGCTAATGGCACCAGGTGCCAATAGTCTCTTTATTAAACAAATGCTAATCGCACCCGGTGTATTATTATTATAAAGAGACTATTGGCACCCGGTGACATTAGCCACAGTATTACAAAAAGACTATTGGCACCCGGAAAAATTAAAATTTGAATTAAAAATCCAGGTATTTTGAAAATAAAACTTTACGAAATGTAACATAAAGGCGGATTGTTCGATCCTGAGAAATTCATCGTTTTACGAAATGTAACGTAAAGGTATCGAACAATCCGCCTAATAGGATGAATTCCCTAAGATCGAAGAAGCTACCTTTACGTTACATTTCGTAAAAAGAATAATGTCTTAGGACGGAACAATCCGCCTAATTTTAGAATTACATATGCAATTGTGAAATACTTCAATACATTCCAATTTCGTATGAATTTTCCAATTTAACACAAATTTTAGATGACCTTATCACAACGTTCCCCGCAAGTAGTACTCACTGAAGGAACAGTGATTGGATCCGTAGAAAAACTACCGAATGGTAGTTTCTATTATGTATACAGAGATATACCATTTGCCGAACCACCGGTGGGAAAACTTCGTTTTGAGGTATAAATACTATCAATCAAAAATAGATCGACATATTGATTGAACATATCTAGGATCCCATTCCTCTAACGAAATTTCCTGAAAACATCTTAGATTGTAAGAAGGAAAGAGATGTATCGATCCATAAGGACTTCATCACTTCCAATTTAATTGGATCCGAAGACTGCTTACATCTCAATGTTTATTCCCCTGTATCACCAGATGATGTTGCAAATGCCGATAAATTAGCAGTTTTAGTTTTTATACACGGCGGAGCATTTGCGTTTGGTAGTAGTAACAGTGAATAGTAAGTTATATTCAGAGATGTTTAAGGCCTTCAAACATGGTTGAAATTTAATAGCTACTCTCCCGAGTATTTGGTACAAGAAAATGTGGTTGTTGTTACACTTAACTACCGACTTAGAGTGTTAGGGTTCTTGTGTTTGCCTGAAGCGGGTATAAGCGGAAACGCTGGACTTAAGGATCAAGTAACTTAACCATGCCATAATGATAACGCAAAGACAAATAAACAAATAGACACTTCATTTTCCAGTTAGTAGCTCTGAAGTGGGTACATAAAAGTATTTCGAATTTCGGTGGCGACGTCAACAATGTCACGGTGCGGTATTTAATACAGTCATGGAACCCGATTATCTACAAACACCATCGACGATGCTGTTGTCACAAGGGTGTCTGAAATCCGTGATCTCGGCGTTGTATTGGATCGGAAGCTCAGCTTTAACAGTCACATTGCAAAAATAGTATCGGAAGCTTATTCGTTACTTGGATTTCTTAAGAGAATTTGTTTCGACTTTCGGAATGTTAAGGCTCTGACGAGTATCTATAACGCTCATGTTCGTTCTCATCTCGAATATGCATCAGTGATTTGGAATCCGAGCTACGACGTGCACAGTGATAAGATCGAATCAGTTCAAAGGCAGTTTGTCATGTATGCCCTCAGGAGGACCGTAAAACGTGATTCTGAGCACAGGCTTCCACCGTATTCTGATAGATGCTCTGCACTGGGTTTGGAGACTCTGGACAGGCGCCGCACCAACTCATGCGTATTTTTCGTTTACGATGTGTTATCTAAGTTCATCGATGCTCCTCAGTTGCTTGACTGGTTCAACAATATCAGAAATACTCGGTCACATGGTTACGGGCTCAGAACGATGACATTTTTCCAGAACATCTTTCATAGAACCAATTATGGATCGTCCGAACCCATCAACTCGGCCTCCAAATTGTTTAACAAGGTTAGTCATCTATGTACGAATGGAGTGTCGAGAGAGGTTTTCCGGTCACAAGTAAGAGCTTTGAGCGCAATTTGGCACCCGTGTCAAACTATTTGAAGGTCTTTCTTCTCCAACTCGTGCTTTGCTAGGTGGGCGTTATGTCATGAATTTTTGTCTTACTTTTTATGTATCTGAATTCAGGGACGTGCCACTATTGTCTTTTTATCAGCAATGTTAGATTATAACTATATGGTAAATAAATGTTTCAAATCTAAAAAATCATGGATTGAAGATAATACAAATTCTAGCAAAGACCATCATTTCAGTTGTTCGGTGGAAGTTCTGGTGGAGCAGCGGTAGGTCTTCACATGCTGTCCGAAAAGTCACGGTAGAGTGATTCCGAATATATTCGAGAGATTATTAAATTTGGAATTATATCCAATGTCACAGCAAATACTTCCATAAAGCTATATGTCAAGGTGGAACGTCATTGGATGAATGGCTTATTCAACCTGATCCGATTGGAAAATCAAAGAAATTGGCAGAACTGTTAGGCTTTAAAGGTGGTTCACAAGTAGAAACTTTAGGTAAGTTTAAAGCTTCACATTTAAAATATTTAAAACAATGTCAAAAATAATTGTAGATTATTTGCGAAACGTTAAGGATTTAAGTGGTTTCCAGAAGCATCTCCTTACTGTCTCCAGTGCAGATGAAAGGCGTCGAAACCTTTCTATATGCTTCAAGCCATGTGTTGAGCAAGAAACGGTTGATGCTAAAGATTCTATAAGTCTCAAATATTTTGAGAAAAGAAATTTGTCATTACAGTCGAAAGCTTTCATTTCAAAGCTACCAATCGAATTAATGAATCAACCAAATTTTATCAATATACCAGTTATGATCGGTTACAATTCGGCTGAAGGCATTGGCGTTCTAAGTAGCAAATACGAATCACTGCATGTGTACGAGAGGGATTTGAGTAGGATAATACCCAGATCATTGAGCGAATCACCTACTGAATGGGAATCTCAGAAATTGGCTGCGGAAATTCGAAAATTTTATTTCGATGGACAACCGATAACAGAAAAATTGTTGAACGAAATGGTGAAACTTCAAGGCGATTACCATTTTGCAATAAGTTCTAATCTCTTTGCCGAAATTCATTTTAGAAAACAACCTAAGTAAGTTGACGATTCCTCTAAAAACATCCGTTAAAATTGATAATTTCAGTTCACCACTTTACTTTTACCGATTCGCGGCGATGACGGCGAACTAAATTTTTATAAGAAATTTTTTACTTCCAAAGTGAAAGCTTTCGAACGTGTGAAGGGTGCTTGTCATTACGACGAAATTAATTATTTATTTGCGTGAGTATGCAGAGTGTTCTACGATAGCAACGATCTGAATTACCAAGCACTCGGACCTAGAACTGAATTTAAATAGAGGACCTGCTCTGCGCAGTAGCCAGAATTTCTCATAATATTTATAATTTTGCCGATAGATCTTCCAAGTTCTGATGCTTGGTATTTCAGTGCATTGACGAATAGGGGCGCAGATGGTAGACCAGTATTTAGAAATTTTAAAAGCGCCACTTACAGTACTCTACTGAAAATATTGTAGTAAATACAAACCAATTCAATTCCATATTCTTAGTTCAAAGCACGTGAAAGCTGACCGCTCGGAAATGTCAACAAGCACAAGAGTAGCTAAAAAAATGTGTAGAATGTGGACGAATTTCGCCAAATATGGGAGCCCAACTCCAGCGAATGATAAGTCGTTATCAATTAAATGGGATCCAGTGAAACCTACAAAAGATGGTGAAAAGTTCATTTTAGAATATTTGGAAATTGACGATGAGTTTTGGATGCGAACAGATCCAGACAAAGACAGAATAGAATTTTGGAGAAAATTGTATCAGAAGTGGAATGGAAGTTTTATTAGACCGAAGTTGTAAATTGATTTGCATCAAAAAAAAAAATAAGGAACGAGTTGAGTATACTCATTCCAATCGCCCACACCAGTTGGTATAATTTTAATCTAGCCGATGAATTGGAAAAGTTTAGGGTAAACAGGTCAGTTTCGGACCCGTTTTTAATCCTAGTTTTATCTCTTTCAAGCACACATTTGTTTAACTGGTAAAGGTCTTGTAACTGATACTAAAACTTCGTATGTATCCTGATTTCGGATGCCTAAAATAGATACGGCTAGTGCAGAACAGCATTCAACTGACCTGTTTACTCTACATCATTGGGTAATTTCCAAACATTAATTATAATTGTTGGTGGTATATGGGATTTTTTTCGAACAATAAAATCGAGCAATCGATCACAGGTTTTATCGATCTACTTCGAGGTTTCAATGTATAGTCAAAACTGATTTATATTTTTCACAGCCTTTTGAAGTAGTTGCTAAGGAAGTTGCAAGAACCATTTTACTTTTACAAATTCTGCAACTCCTTTTGCAGCTACTTCAGGCGTAGTAGTTGAAGTTGTTGCAAAAGTTGTTGCTGAAAACATTTTCCTTTTACGAATTTTGCAACTCATTTTGCAACTACTTCAGGCGGGTATTTTTCACAGGCAATATACCAAGGAATAGAGTTGATCAATCTATGTTCTTCTGCCTATTTTTGTCTATAATAAAACCTAAAAAGCCTACTTGGGAATTTTATTGGCAAAGCCCGACCCATTTTCTGTACTTTTTTCTAACCTAAGAATTTCGGTTTGGAAACTAAACTTGCCCGAGCTCAATTACTGATTAAAACCTCGAGTCCAGACCTCCAAATTAAAATTTGAATTTTTGTTCATATTGAGACGATTTCTCATTGTTTGACAGTAAACGGAGAGGTAAACGGACTGTGCTTTATTGATGACAGCATACGTAATTCTCTGTATTCCTCGTCTGAGTGTCGCGATCATTTGTGACAATATTTGCCATTAATAAATCGATCGTTTAACACAAAATGAATCAGTTAAATAGCGCAAAGCCAATCCTCTATTATGATGACATTAGTCCTGTTGTCCGGAGTGTTCTGATGCTGATCGATGTGTTAAAAATTGATGTGGATCTCAAGTATATCGACTTATTTAAAGGCGAACATCGATCCGATGAATTTTTTCAGGTAAACATTATACAGCCAAACATCCCTTCAAAGCAAAATTTATTCATTCACTCGCAATATCAACAGATATCGCCCAACAGAACTGTACCGGCACTGAAGCACAACAATTTTGTGATCACGGACAGTCATGCAATTTTGATTTATTTGGTGGAAGAATTCGGCCAATCAGATTCATTGTATTCTTCCGATAAGATGACCAGAATCAAAATCTTAGACCTATTGTTTTTCAACGGAACGAATTTATTCCGAAAAGATTCCGATCTGATGACTGAAATAATAGCCAAAACACTGACTGACATGACACGGCACTCGACAAAAGTTCTTGAATGTTATGGATCGTTGGAAACATTCCTTACTAACTCTAGTTTTGTAGCTGGAAATGATGTAAGTTGAGGGAATGGGATGGGAACAAGGATTTTTTTTTTTAATTGTTTCAGATGTCCATCGCTGACATTGCAATCGTAGCTACACTCAGTACATTAAATTTGGTTCTTCCAGTGGATGGTGTAACATTTCCGTTGTTGAAAAAATGGTTTGAAGAGATGAAAAAATTCCCATTCTATGCAGCTGGAAATGTTCCAGGTCTTCAGAAGTTAAGAGACATTGTACAACATCGATCAGATCTACCAATTGGTTTGGTTGATTGAAAGTATGTTACCGAAGCGGAAGAAGACTATTTTTGTATAATTATGTTTCATAGAGACAGAATAGAGTTAATTTCAGTAAATATCAATGAAAATAATTTTGTTGGGGAACGAGACTGCATTTGCACCTGGAGCCACGTCTAATGTTAAACCCTAGGTGCCGCTTCTCTTTAAAAATAATACTTTTGCTTCTTCTACAGGCAACTTTCTTTTGAGTGTAGTAGATGGCCGTTTCATGTGGCGAATGGCGTAACTTTTAAACGTTTCCCGGAGATAAGAGTATATTAAAAATGAATTTAATAAACTGAAATAGAAGTGGACTTGACGAAAGTCTGTTCTTGATGCACCGGAAGAACTATGCCGATAACTGACCCTTCACACTGAAATTTTAATAATATTTTTCATTATTTTACCGGGTCTAACAATGTAGTCCTACAGTTTTGACCCTATAAAGTCCATATACCCAATGTGCTTCCCTATGTTGCATGTACATCGATTCATTTTATGTAGAACTATCATTGATCAGACTGGGTAATCTACCAAACCTTTCTATATTCTCCTCTCTTCTCTATCAATTGCTAATACTGAAGGTTCTACGAAAACATACTTAGAATATCAATTCTCCAGCTCCAAAACTGCATTACTGTATTAATGGCAAACTGTTTTTTTCAGTTTGAGAACCTTAAAATAAAATAAGAGTTCACTTGCGCGAAAAGTGGATGCACAAAAATATTCGCGAAGAGGTTACTCTATACTCTATATATACATCGTAAAACGTTTCGAAACCATCACAGAAATGAATACAATAAATTTAGTGGACCTGGCTAAAGTACGCATGACAGCGCCATAATAAACATTCATTTTATCTTATTTCTTATTATCCTCTCTCAAAGAAAGTTGTTGTGACTTGACATTTTACCAAAGTAAAAGAATTAATCGGAGGTGAAGTTTTGCCGATAAAAGTGAATGTAATGCAAACGATTACGGTAATTGAACATGGTCTTATTGTTGTGTGTTGCCCATTAAACTTATTAGTTACCTCATACATAAAAGGTGTACTTTCATTGCGTGATACAATGATTTGTGATAATGGATTTCTATAGATCGATATTTTTAGCTACGTGCGAGATAACAAACTTTATGTTTCTGTTTCCAAATAGGATCTGTGTGACCAGGGAAAGCAAATTGTCAGTCCGTTCTTTAAAGGAGCGCTGGATACACTGAGTACAATGACTGGAATCGGTGGGAAGAGTAGTGCACCAGTTTCGACTGAAGTGGTCAAAAAGGCACAAGAGATGTCGCTCGCGAAAAGTAACATCTTCAAGAATCTATTCGCATTCGATCGACAGCTTATACGACTTGCTGGAATATCGGGAGCCATAGCTGTTGGTCTTGGAGCCTATGGTGCTCATGGTAAGATTGCTTTTGAACATCGTCTTATCGGATATTTGTTTGATATAATATCACATAATGTGTAGTGGTAATGATGAACGACAACATTCCCGAAGTGCAAAAAAATTCGTTCAGAACGGCCAGCATGTATCACTTTTTCGGTACATTTGGACTAGTTGCCTCATCAATGACGAAATATCCCGCCGTGGTAAGATTGTTGAAATATTTTTTTTATTAATTTGAACGACGTTGAAACCTTTTTGCGACATTGAAACACAATATGTCAAAATATATGACGTTGAGTATATAGAAGTTCATTGCTTCAGTTCAACGAAATGATAAAGGTTGTCCGTTTTGGTTGCAAACTGTGACTATACTAATATACTATGTATGCGGTGACTACAGTCGGAGAAATATAGATTTCGGGATTTTTAGAGATATCATCGTTTCTCTAATTCTATCAATTGTCATTTGAAATAACATGCGAAATGACAGAATACAGAAAAACGATGAAGTATCTTAAAACCTCGAAATCTATATTTCTCCGATTGTAATATAATATCCAGATCGAGGGCAACATCAGAGGTATAAATGCAGAACTGCCTCATACTGAAGTTTTGGTATTTGTTCCAAAAGAATCAAGGGATGCTCTGCTGGTCTACTTCTGATACAATTTCGATAATGTCATCCAAAGTCTAATTCGTTGTTTCGCATTACAGTCTGGAACACTAATGGCAATTGGGACGACCATCTTTTGTGGGGCGTGCTATTACTACGGTTTAACAGGTTTGATTTAAACATTAAAATTCGATTTGATTCTAAATTTGACTTTCATAGGAGATCCATCTGCACGAAAAGTCGCTCCATTCGGTGGAACTGCACTAATCGCAGCTTGGATATCTTTCGTTTTATAAATGTGTGTTATTGGTGTAAAATAAATAAATTATTGTCTAAAAAATCCCGATTTCCAGTAAATAACAGTGGTATAAGTTAGGAAGGAGGGAAAACCGGCGTAACGTCATTTGTGAACGGTCCCTATAGAAATAATAGTATTTACAGTGGCAGAGTGTTACTTACAAAAACACATAGGTAACATTAGGATCACTTAATGAAAAAGAAATCCTCAAATATCCACTGACAGTGAGGCACTTATTTGCTTCATAAGTTTAACGCAAAAGAAACTCTGTGCAGAACTTACGCGGAGCACACGCAAGTAGCTAATTTTCAGCAAAACTTCTTTGCCACGAAAAATAAAATTTTGTTTGTCGGACGTTAATAGCACTATGGGCACAAATGATGACATAGTGCTGTGGATAGATATCGGTGCCTTGAGTACGAAACACGCATCGCAATGACGTATGAGTAATTTTTGTCTTTCGTCGTGCTTGTAATAACGATAGGTTGTGAAGACCTTTGTGGTGGTCACTGTACCCTAGATACATGCTGCACCAATGACTTTCTCGTTCCCATTATTTTTTTTGTAAATCGGCTGCAGTGGATCCACAGACGTCATTAGGACCCACGGATGCCTGTTTCGTACTCAGGGCATTGTAACCTATCCAATACACTGCGCCACCATTTTTGCATAAAGCCTGCGTTCCCTAGTGAGAAATTGAAGTCGTTGAAGAACGAATCTTGATCTACTGCTGCTCTGGTTCTTACTCCACGGAATATCAATTTAATTACTTACTTCTATACTTTAGACGCTGTAATGTTTCTTTGCCGACTTTCTACTTACTTTTTGTGATGGAAAATTCCTCGCTTTCTCATATTTTTTGACAGAAATTCCTTGTTGTCCTTACAAAAATTTTATAGAAATGTCTGTCCGTTTACATATGTATATAGTTCTGAATGTAATTGGATTAAAGTTTTGTAAAAATTAATTAGACTGACGAAGAGATCGTCATAAATCAAATTACTCAACGGGTACTATTGGATTACAGTATATTCAGCGTACAAACGTCGCAAATTTAAATTCAGAATTTTTTTCAAAATGATCTTAAGCAAATTTATGACAAAAAGTCTTACAATAATTCGGCATCAGATCCGGCATCCTCCTCTCGATCCTCATCACTAGAGGAATAATATGATTCATTCAGCTGACTCATGGCTGCTGATGTCTTTTCCGAAACTTTGAGCAAAAAGGTCGAAATTGATTTTCCATTGTTATGGGTCCAGCTGAAGACTATTCAACCAAACTTACCGAATTGTGTGTCCTGACACTTGTCGGCCTCAAAATTGTATGCAATGAAATGATCCTTTTCTCTTTGTTGAACCAGCCTTGGCCAAAGAAGTTTGTTCAACGTTTTAACCAGACGAACAGTAATGTATAAGCCTCGAATGCAGTGTATGGTGTACTTCGGCTCAATGCATCCGAATAGATTCAATATTGTGGCGTACTTTTCCTGCTGTTGCACAAAGCTAGAAGAAATGCAGGTGGCAATGACGATGATAATAAACTAACAATGGATCTGTCTCAACGCGCTCTTACCATACTTTCAACATTCGAGAAGTTATGCTTAGGCAATAGTCATTAACATCTGGTGCATGTATAGCCAACGCGACAATGGACTCCGTTTGATGCCATTTTATTTTCGGAATTTTATATTGGGAGTCAATGAGTCCGGTATTGATTTTGACTGGAAAATTCACTGTTCCGTTCGATTTGTCGGCTACCGAAACTTCCGTTTTTTCATTTTCCTGAATTTCTTTGATTTCTGCAGGAAGTTGTTCCGTTCGTTTAGTAAACGGAATTCCGTTTGCTTGGAGCTAAAAATTAACGTTTTTTATAAGGTCCGACACCTACCACCTACCAAATGCACATCACTTACCATATTCATTATCTCATCATCGTCAAATTGTATATCGAAATGATCTTCGTCATTGTAGTCATCGATGAGCTCGTCGTTATCACTTTCCTTGCAGTCAAATTCGTTCGAACTTTCACTGTTCAGCGGCGGCAGCACATTTCTATCGAATTCAACATCGACGAAATGTTTAGTATCCGGATTCGGTTCTCCATAATTGCTCGACACAATCCAATTGTTGATGTTAAAATGGCCCGTTTCATCGAATAGAACCACTTGGTACGATCGCGATTTTAGTCCATACGCATATTTGTCGGGACCTCCAAGTTGCATGGATCGAGCATAGAAGTGTGATTGTTTCATCAAAAGGTCGTCGTATATGGTATCACAAATATTGTCGCACCATTTCGGTGAATCGATAGGACGAATACCAATCAGAATGCAAAAAATTGCCTAGAGAGAGTTTGCAGATAATTTTCTTGTGAGTTTGCACAATAGACGATGATGTCATCTAACCTGGAATGGTAATGCTGTGACGAATTTTTCTGGAATTTCAATTAACTCCTCCGTTGGCAAAATAACAAAATCTCCGAAATCAACAAATAAAACTTCTGCGGTGATGCCATCTGGTTGGTGAAAGAGTTTCATTAGCTTTGCTCGCATGTATTGACTGCCTACTTTGGCCAAGCAGTTCACAGCCAATGCAACTTTAGATAATGGAACTAAATTCTCCGGAAGTCCAGTGAATTTTTCGATACGTTGGGTCAGTTCAACGAACCTAACAAACAGACATTTTTGTAGTCCTATTGAATTCAAGAATATACGTACAACGCACCTCGTCTCATAAAAACTGTTTCGGATGTACATCCGATTCGGATGATAAAAATTGCCCAAAAAGACCTTATGGAACTGTTTTACCGGCAGTTCCGCCCATTTATCTTGGCTCGAAAGTAACAAATCTTCTTCATCAGCGTCTGAGACGGCCGAATCTGTTTGATTTTCAAGAACTGGAACAGAAGGAGCATCATCATCGTCACCACTAGATGTTGACCAGTTCAGTAGCGATGGGTTAGATTCATCAAGGTCGTAATTGTCGTCGTCTGGTTTATTGAAAATCAACTCCTCTTTCGTTGCTCTACGATCAACGATCTCTGTTGGTGCAGTGAGGCCGACAGTATCTGGGTTTTCTTCTTTGAGCAAACCTACAATTCAGAAACGAAACAACTATTGCAAGCAGTTAACATAAATGATAGCCACTATCTGACCGGCATTTTTCGCAAGAATTGTCAATAATTCCAGAGGTTTTGAATCCCGAACACAGAAATTTTTGTTCAATAAATTTCTCTTGATCGATGTCGTCTTCACTTCCTCGTCGATTGACTGTAAAACTTCAATCATATCAACTGAGTCTACCCAGAGGGTGTTCATAATTGAGAGTTTAACGAATCCTTGGCAGTAATGGTGATTCTGAAGCTTATTTTCGTTTCCAATCCACTTCTTCACCAGCTCCAGAATACTAGAATCCCATTCGTTGTCAAAGTCTCGTGGTACGATATTGGCTGCAATGCTCTTGCATTTAGGAAAGTTAACAAGGATTTATTGAAAATGTAACACCGACCTATTCGAATATCAACAGCCTGATGAGGAAAGTTTTTAAATTTATCCGGCAATGTCATTAAGGAAGTGCTGTAGCATGACATGCGTTCGTTGCTATCAATTAATAAAACCTCCACCCAGTGCTGAGTCGTCACTGTTAAGTATCTGAAAAGTATGTCCATTAAATGTTACATTAATCTGGCTGATGTGATGGGCTAGCGTACTTCTTTTCTTCAATCTTAATAATTTTTCCACGCTCGTAGAGGTTTTCACCATCCACCCCTACACAAACCGCACACAAGTCGCCTAAGGCAATTGGGAAATGCATGGTCCGGTTTGTATCATCCTTGAAGAACATCATCATTTCCATGTTAAACGATAAAAAGTCAGCTGTTGAATTGAGTCGAGTCCAGGTAACGTCTCTCGAAAGGCGATGTTCCAACAAACGTACTGTATAATGCACCGGTGAACGAACAGCAATAATGTCGAATTTCACAAAACCATTCTGCGGAATGTCGCTTCTGGATCCATCGAATTTGGTAAGTATGTGTCGATGGCGGCAAGTGAATTGGCCATAACAGCTACCAATCGTTGCGAGATCATTGCAAAATGGTTGGTAGATGTTTAACGCATTCTCGATGCGGATGGACTGAAAAAAAAAATCACATCCAAATACGACCAATTCAAGGTCAATGATTGAGAATGAACTGTAGGTGGGAGCTAAGGAGTGGAATCAATTTTAGTCGAGAAACGGTCGCTTTTGTAAGACTTTTCTCAGATTTTTAGCTTGGAAAAATTCGCCGCTACAGTAGCTCAAGGACCAGAAATTAAAATAAATTAAGAGTGATAAAGCGGAAACGTCAGGTGATTGGAGGACAGGGTTCCTCGATTTAAATGATTGACAGATCGTTTTCCTCTTAAATTTTAACAACTAATAATTCGAATGATGAGGATGGTTCTTATTTAGCCTGTACTCCAAAAGGGTTAGGTGATTTATACAACTTGTGGTAGTACCTACCTTCTAGAAGTAAATTAAACATCTGACGTCTCGATTTTATGAGACTTGTAGAGAGTACTAAGTGTACATCGAATTAAATTGTCATCGAAATTGACCCATTTAAGACATTAATAGTTTTTTTTAACCTTTGACCAACGTTCATCTTACCTCCGCTAATCGTAGCACATGATCTGGTATGTTACAGTTACCACGCACTTGCATGAAATCAACTAACCGTGGCAATTCATTGTTATTGTTCTCGTCCAAGAACACCACTGATGTCGTTATTGTTTGGCCACTCTGCAAAAAATCGTTGATTTAGTTTCACACAGCACTCAGTTCTCACTAGCAAGTTTTACCTTTCTCTCAAGCAAATTGTGATGATGGTTAAACAAAGTCGAAAATCGAAAACCGAATATTGTCCACGTTTCTGGCAATGTGAAATGAACAATGTGCTTTGCACAACGAATATCAATGTCGTGCAGGACTTCATCCGTACAGATCAAGAGTTTGAAGAGACCAGGCTTACAGTTGAGTATTTGTCTTTTGATTGCACCTAGGAGGACACATTTTTTGTTATAACTAAAAACCGTTCGATGTGACGATGCACCATACCAATTTCGAATGAATCTGACTCGTCATGGTAGTACCAGATTTTTATGGACATAGATTTCAGTTCGCTCACCAACTCCTCGACTTCTGCAGATGTGTTGCATAAAACAATGGTAAGCTCAAAGCTGTAATCTATGTCGTTGATGTGAGCTGGAATGAGTGGCGAAGTTCAGAATAACTAATCAAAAATCGAATTATTCGAACATACAAATCAATTTATCAATTTTAAATTTGTGACCCAACAATTCTATTGTCATCTTTGTCCTTCCATACACTACGGCCTCAATGTACGATCCAATGCAAAGAGTAACACGACTGGATTCTTCGTAAAAATTGGCCAATACTTTATGCCACGTTCTCGAAGTGATTATCAGCTTTATAGGAAGTGTACGGTTTTTTTTTAATGAAAACCGAATTCGTTTAACGTTGTCATTGTATACTACCTGTACATGACTTGTTGAGGCGCACAAAGCTTTATGAATTTCGTGAATCTGTCGACTGAACCGTTCGTAAGCCAGGTCAATATTATCGAAAACCAAACTGATGATCCTTTCCTTCGTGAACAAGTTCATTTCGTTTACCATGAGGCGATGAAGACATGGAACCGTCGTAACCAGAATTTCGGCTCCATTTAATAGATTACACTAGAACATCAAGCCAAGACATTTGATACTATAAGTTGATATCTGTATCGAAATTGAAATTTACCACAGCATTCGCTTGATCAGTGAATCCGAATGCTTTGAAACATCGAATCCGAGAAGCAAATCGTAGCAATTGTCCAATACGGTTTGTTGTCTCATTAACTTCCTGCGTTGATGCGCATGCTATTATTGCTAAAGGTCCACAGCCGCCGACCACGGTGTTGTCCTGGATTCGTTGCTTTCAAGAAATAAATAAATTGTTAGAATGGATAAGTTCAAGAGCTGCGTTGATAAGTTCCGTTTAATCGTTTAACTGAATACTATTCTTTTTTTTGTAAAGAAACTAGTCGTGCAGCTCCTTCAACAGACATTCAAAGAAGGCCTAAGTCGTACTTAAAAGTTCGTTTCAGATCTACTGACAATTTTAACTAAATTTTGTTCTTTCTATGAAGGACTCTAAACAATTCTCTCTTTTGAAAAACTTTTCAAAGCTTCTGTTTGAGTACCAGTACCAATATACAGGGTGCACTGCTCTTCGTTGCATTTACACATCCCTGAGAAAAATTCCTTGCCTACTTGCCTATTCATCTTCTTTACCAAATGAGTTGAGCCAAATCATCCATTTGAACATGAAAAGGGATCATAGGAATCAACTTGAAAATTATGGACGCTTTTACAAAAGAAGCTTTTTTAATCGAAAATAGGACAAAAGAAAAACTGAAATGAGGAGGGATGCCTTCAATGACGATAGTTGATACGCACATACAGTGTGGTTTACTCACGATTATCAACCCACATATCGCTGGAAGATACGTCCACGTTTTTCCCGTTAGAGCGTTGTTGACGAAAATCATTGAATTACCTCCCATTAAGCCGGGCCAGCCAACTGTTTGTATTCGAAAGATCTGCTGGATGCTGGAATGTTTAGATATTTATACTTCTACTCAGAGTTCGGGTATTTGGGGCAAAATTTTCTTTACTTTAAAGCTTTAAGTCCATCGTGTATCTGTGGGGGGAAATCGGCTTCATGAATATTGCTAATGCGCATACAGGGAATGTTTCCATGGTTGTGAACTAGAAGACGATCCGCTCGATTGACTGAGAAGCTAGATGATGAAGTGAAAATAGAAAGAAAGAAACAGCAAGATTTTCGGCATTCAAGTTGTAATTGAACAATTTTTATCGTCACATTAGCAAACAGTAGCAATTACAACTATATTCAAAGGTAAATAATAGAAATCGTTGGATCATTATCCAATCACCTACCACTCCTCCATTTCTTTTGCTTTGTCAAAACGAGATTTGTTTCTCTTTTTTGTCGAATCAAATCTCTTCATGTCATTATCACGATGCTCTTTATACTTCTCTTCAATAGCCTTATTGTCGACAATGAATCCTGCAGGAAAAGTCATTTTCAACACTTTTTTCTCTGTTTCGGCGACTCGGGCGGTCTTTTGCTCTGTCATTATACCTTGCTCAATCATCTTTTGCTGAGCCACAGCCAATCGGTTTTTCAATGGAACTGCACTGATAGTTGCCTTGGTATCGGTTACATTCGGCTGAGTAGTTTTGGTAGCGATGGTCGATGCAACCGACGTTCTATACGAAAACGTTGAATTTCTGCAACTTTGCGATAACTTGGAATCGCTAAACTGATGACATAACTCGATCAAAGTGTCGTCTGGTGTAGTGGTGTTCTTGTTAGTACTTTCGCACAATTTTGGCATGTCAGTCAGGTTGTCGCATTTACTCAACAGGTCATCGCTGGTCACCCACGTAGTTGTAACGTCTTCGGATCCGTAAAAATCAGAGTTGTTCTCATAAATTTTATATAGAGCGTTATCTTGTTGCCGTTGCCAGTATGGTTGGTCGTCCAGTTCAGAAAACTCTGAAAACGGATGAGTTCATTTTTAGACAAGGATTGTTTTCGCAATTTTGTTCGACTGATAATTTCAATTGATTGTCACAGAACACATCAAACCCAAATAGTGTTTAGGAGTGAGATATTGGATTTTGTGTTTTGATAAGGTCAGTTCTTTCGATTACAGTGAAAACGCGATGGAAATTCGTGTGAATTTTGTTGAGCAGAGGCGAAGCCGCGGTCAATTAACACACGAAACATGACTTTTCGCTTTTTCTCGAGTTAATAGATTTTACATGTTAAGGTTCGACCCGCAAGCATGTAATAGTACCATTACTGTCTTGCTAGGACATTTTTTGTGGAGGGGTGTAGGGAGGTTGTATTTCGAGCCGAAGGCGAAGAATGCGTTCCACACGCCTAAACAAAAAGTTTCCCAGCAAGACAATACGTTACTTTGTTGTCTTGTGACCAGAAAATGCGAAAACACGGTTTTGGCAATGCGGCCAGAAAGCAAGACAACAAAAGACTTTTACTTGGAAAACATATTTATTAAATAGTTATCGCTAACTTTGCGGTTTCGTCAACCATAAAAAGGAACTGTTTGTCTAATTCCTCAGTCTCTTCAGATAAAAAGCACCAGCTGAAAAACAGGTAAAAATTTCGAATGTGCATCCATGTCGCTAAAAAATCCTGTCAGTTTTCTTCAGCAAAAAAGTATCATAAATGTAAATGTGACGATAACTTACTAACCTTTCATAAAGTTGTCGCTGTTGACACCTTCCTTGGAACTCTTCAAAAATTCTGCAACCACCAAGGATTGAATGATCAAGGATCCGAAAAAGTGGTCCTCGTAATAGGCTCGGCATTTGAAGGTTAAATCATCCGCTTGGTGCAGATACTTCTCAACCATTTGCACAGCTCTCGAACTCCACTTTTTCGTCTTACGTGGCTCTTCTGCCGCCTTCATGAAATTATACTCCTACGAACACCAAACGGTCACATTAGTTTTTTTCTCGATATTCTGGACTTTTGTGGCTGGACTTACCATAATGGACGGTACGATTTCGAAAAGGCCTCCTTTGAATATCAATCCCTCGTAGACAACTCTTAGCTCATCCGCTTCAATTGGACGTATTAGTCGACCGTCGGTTTCGATGGGAAATCTGCAGAAAAATAAAATGAAAACATAAAGATGGCGTACGATGACACAAATTTAATTTTTTTCCCGTAAATTACCCGTAATCGATAGCCCATAAGATGAACATCTCCTTGTTATATTGGAGTTTGAAATCAACTCGTCCTCTACAATTGTATGATTTCAACACATTAAATGGAGAAACCTTAATTTGCGTAATTCAAATTGTACCTGATCCACTTGTAGACACAGTCCGATATGTAGTGGCACAGAACAATTTCCCCAATTTGGGGCGAATAATTTTGCCAATGGCGATTTTCAATATGTCGGTTGACATAATGTTCGATTTCCTTATTTACCTCCGCCAATTTTTCCTCGCCTAGCGCATCTTCTTTGTATTTAAAGTAGAAATGGTGAGGATTGACGTAGTACGTGAGGAGAATTTTGTCATTTTTCCGAATTGAATTCATCGTTTGGATTTTGGAATAGACGTCCGGGGTTTCGATCACTTTCTTGACACGTTATCGATGCAAGGCCTCGTGACGGTATGACAAACTAATGAAATTTTTCTATTGAATTAAGCGGATATTTAACAATACTTCAGTGTTGGAAACCGTTGGGAAGAGACAAAAGTCAATGAGAAAGTGGATTGAAAGAGAAAGAGACGGAAAATGAAACAAAACACATTTTAGGCTCGTCACGGCAGAGTAAAGTAAACCAGGCATGAGCGATTCATTTTTGAAACGTCAAATTAGCGACCTAATACATTGTATGAAAATGAACACTGACTTAATCGAATAATTATATTCGTAAAAATAAGGCTACTATATAATTCAGGTACGTAATCAAAACAAGCGCTTCTGCCTGGTTTACTTTACTCTGCCGTGGGCTAGTGATTCAATAAGGAAGGCTTCGTATAAGTTTGATATAACGAACATGCGAGAATAATTTCAGACAGCTTTTATGAGTTGTGTCAGAAATCTGTATGTTTTTTCATGAGCAGGAACATGACAGAGTAATGAAATGGTTTACTATGTCGTGGTCGGAACGAGACATGTCAATGTCAACTGATAATTTCTTTAAATCGCGTAGAGGATAATGCTCGAGCAGGCACTTTATGCACACCGGAAAGTGCTAAGGGGGTCGAGGAATATCTCCAAATAAATTTATAAAAATCAAAAGTCAAATTTTTGATTTTTAGAAATTTATTTGGAGGTATTCCCCGACTCCATTAGCACTTTCCGGTGTACCCGGTGTACCTAAAGTTGACAAGTCACAATAACCGGCAACGTGTTAGTAAAAACAAAATTCTGAATTTTCGAGAAAAATATTTTCTTCAAGTCGATTTCTCACACTATCTGTATATAAAATTTGGTGTCACCCGCCTTCGTAGTTGTCTTAACCTGTTCTTTCAGAACTTTGATTAAGAGTAGCAAAATTTTATGAATAATCGGGAAATTTCAAGGAGGTACCGGAAAATAGTAAAAGTGGGAAAATATCCAGTTCAAAGACCAGAGTGGTGACCAGAATAACTTCCGCGTCCAACAACTATTTACAACAATTATTACATCCAGAGATATACGTTAAGAGCACCAAAAATCGTTGCTTTGCTGACTCCAGGTGCAACAGCTACTAATCTGCGAAACTGCTTTTCCAATCTTCTTGATTAAACCCGTCAGTACCTTTTATTTGATGTATTTGTTTTGTTTCACTGATTGATTGATGATCGATACGTCAAATGAAAGATAGGTTTCATGGATCCGTAGCTGCTGGCAAGAAATCACGAAAAACAGGGCAAAACAGCGAGTTTTGCATGTTTTTCACGAATACATTTTTGTTCAAAATTGATGACCGATACATCAAACGAAAGGTATTGAGGAGACCAGTCAGAAAAAATTGTTGATGTAAAAGTTATTTTGGTCACCACTCTTGTGTTTCAACATTTTTGAAAGCATATTTTCCTACTTTTCCTTTCCCTCACCTCCCAGTAATTGAAGTGATCTGAATTTTGAGCACAGAAATGATGGATGTTTGTCAACGATCTTACCTTTTCGAAAAGGCGACTCTGTTCACTTCTTTGTAACAAATAATTACCCTAACTCGGAAACCACGTCAGTGATTAACCACCATATTTCACGATTAATTGTAGTTTTGCGACGATTCCACCGGTTAAATGCTGGTTAATCACTGATTCGTCATCACTTTAATCACTGATTCGTCATCACTTTAATCACTGATTCGTCATCATGTTAATCACGTCAATAAAAAATAGTGGTTTCACCCTCGGGAAACCATAGTTCGAAGAAATATCAGAAATCTCTAAGGGAAATTGCTACTTCTGTGCAGTCTTCTTGATAATAAATAGACAAATCCATAAACGATGGTACTCGCTATCTTTTCTCATCTGTGCAGTACGTTCGTATGGTTTCGTAGCTTAAGTGAATATTTACTACCGGCGATAGTTCTAAGTTTACTCGCTGTTCTAGGATCTTTATCCCTATAAATGATACGATTGGATTTGATTTATTCATTCATCGATCTCTGTATTTCATAATTCAATCATCTTTCCAATATAAAAAATAATTTCCTCTTAGAAGCGTCTAATTGGACCACTACTGCTCGACTGTTTTGATGGATCGTCAGGTACTCGAATCAATAACGTGCTAACGGAAAACCAAAGAGAAAAATTTTTAATTCAAAGGGAAATCCAACAATTAAGATCCAACGAAATTACCTCTTTGGACCAGTCGTCCACAATTGACTATTTCCATCGATAACTCCACATGCTTCCAATGTGACCTGCCATTGTCCACCGACTGGTGCCGGCGCACCGAATTGTCCAGTCATTTGCATATTCGTCAGCGGCAGCAAAAAGCTACCGGTCAAAAAATCTCGATGCGGTTTAACCGTTTGTGTTAGGGTGATTGTGTCGTTTGCTGATTTAAAATCAGTATTTTTTGGTGTTATTAACTGTGACGTCAAGGTCAACTGGATAGCTTCAATCGAACGGAAGAGACTCGGTATTCGACCGTAATGCTGAATAACACCTTCGACTTTAACGACTAAACTACTGCCCGGTTGAACAACGACGGGATCGCCAGCAGCACGAGGTTGTGGACTAATCGACAGTTTGATGGAAGTGTTTTGTAGCACTTGGAAAAAGAATCTTGGCATGCAAACGGGTGACTGCATTATGATCTCAATTTGATTCATGATGACGTCTGTGTGCTTGTTGGTAATGGTTTTCATGTTTCCCTGTTCAACCGGCAAATAGGACAGCTCTTTTTTCACTTTCTTGCAACAATTGATGAGATACTTCGTTTCGGGATAAGATCCTTCGATCGGAATGTTAGGCGGATCGGATGGTTGAACAAAGCAGATCGTTTCAATGGACTGGCCAAGAATTCCGCAAATGTGTTGTGTTCTGAAAATAGGATTTGAGATTCATTCACCGATTGTTTCGATTGTCATTTCGGCATCTTTACTCACATTTCCAGATACTCAAGTGTACATGGATCGGCATCGAATGCTGACTTATACAATTTCCCATACATGTCCTCACAAGCTTTGATCGACTTAACAGCGTTCCTCAATTGATTGGTCACATGGCCAAATTTTTGCAATTGATCTTTTTGTGCCAATGTCTGTGCGATAGCCGGTGGTGGTGTAATGCTTTGCGTATTTTTTATGATTACCAAATTGAACAGTGCCTCCAAGAACGTAGCTCTTAGACGAACAAATTCCGATTGAAATGTGAATGGATGCGACGGGGATGAGCTCGCTTTCAGTGTGGCCAGTGCTTTCCAGTACAATTCGACCGCTCTTTCTAAACGTTCGGATATTATCAACGGTGGGATGGGGGATACTGATTGCAGATTGGGATCGATGGCTGGGTAATTCAATAGCAGCGTTTCATATTCAAATCCGTGTATCAGAATGCATTCCGCTTTCGAAATTTGTGCCAAGGCTGAGAGGAAAAAGTGCAATTTCTCTACCGACACATGGGTGGCCAGTTTGTGATATAATCTGGATGCGAAGTAGTGCTGGCCATATCTGAAAGAATGTCGACAAAGTCAATTGAAGTCACAGAATGGAAGAAAACATTAAATTACCTTGAAGCGGATCGAGCGATGCGATATTGTGTCCAGTAGCTAGTTACGAGAGACACTTTGTCGAACACATCAATTACATTTTGTGGCATGAAATGGCCGAGCATCGATTGCAAGCAAACGGCCGACAGAATTTCAACGAACCGGACTTGGTCTTTGTCAAAGTTATTGTCAACTATTGCTTCAAGTTTACGCAGTAAATTCGGTAGCAATTCTTGAAACGGATGGTTCGGTCCATCGACATTCATTGCCATATCGGACGATGTATTTGCAGTGGCTACCGAGTATTTGTTGTTGCAAAATTGAGAGCATAATGCACCGAGCGTTTCGCACATTAGAATCGAATGTTTGGTCGGATAAACTGTATTGGGCGAAGAAAAAAGTTGGCTGTTGAGTGAGGTCCTTGGATTGTAACAATATAAAGCCCACATTCACGGACCTATGTTGTTACATTTCTAGTCGAAATATCGCTTTACTACTCACCAAAATCGTCGGTCAATATTCCCCCAATCACTTCGACGAATTCTTCGGCAAATTCCAAATTTTTCTCCGACAATCTTATTCCGCATTTCAAATACTGTCTCAGTTCATTGACCAGTTTCTCGTTCATCAGTGACGAGTAAATTAGACTTTCCAAATGTAAATTGATTTGTTCCATGTACTCGGGCGGCGGACTAATTTTTTCAGTGTAGCAATACGAAACGAGGCTCGTTAGTATGCCCAATGCTTGACTAGCAGCAGTGTGATGTTCCAACACCAAACAATTGGAGCATAATTCCACCAGAAGTGACTGTTCTTCGTTGAGCAGGGCGTTGCATGTAACGGGACAATCGGTCAGTGTAAGCACCACGGATAAGACAAGACTCTGTTCATTGCCCAGATCACTAAAAAAGCAAAGGAAACAATAGACAATGTTAGACCTGACGAACATTATTGGCATAAAAGTTTGACTTACTTGCACGTCATCGCTTTAGAAATCAAATTTCGTAGAGCTCCTTTCGGCCATAAATGAGCACCTTTCTGTGCCAACGACAACATGGACCGCAGGATTTGATACCGAACACGTTTCCGGGGATCTTGTAAAAATGTAAGCAACAAATTAACTTGATCCGGAATATCAATCAACGTTGCGCACGAAAGTTGTGTTAGCGAATCCAAAATTACGACGACAAAATTTTCGGATGGATATTTCGGCAGCAAATTGATGCACAACGTTTTGACCAGAGCGGCAGTATTTCCATCGTGATGCATGTGTCGCAAGACTGGAATAAGTTGAAGTTTCATACTGATTGGCGTTTGGAGAGATTCGATCATCGATGCCACCTTTGAGCACATACTAATGGCAAACGTTCTGAAAATCGGAAGGCCATGGAATCAAACAGAAATTCAAGAAGAACGAACCGGAAATACTTACTTTGACTGAGCAGCAAATAATACACTAGAGTGGATAGCAGCTTCGACCTCAACAGTATCGTGACTGTCCAATGCTCTTCGAATGGCATGGTGAACTTGTTGTTTTTCTGGAATAACACCAGCTACAGCACCCAATGTTCTCAATGCAAGCGCTCTGGCAATCGGATCATTGGTATGGATCACAGTGAAGATTCGTTTGACAAATTCGTCGACGTTCAAGATCTTCTCCAAATGTTTTTCACTTTGCTGACAGACGCGCAAGATCCATAGTCGAATGAGGTTGGATCTAAGACATGAATTGTGGATTAGTTCGGTATGTAGTCACAAATTGTATGACCTATCGAAAAGCCTACCCGTAGCGGAAAAACTCTGCTAATTTTAAGAATGAAGAGTTGATCAGAATGGGAAACGGATATTTCTCGAACAGTTTCGGGAACCGTACAATTGCTTCACATTGTTCTCCGATTTTTGTTGAACGAAGACCTGTGAAATGGACAAAACAATCACACTCGTTAACATGGGTTGCGCGTCAGGTTATGTTTATTCGGCAGGATATTTACCTTTGTCGAGTTCTGTAAGTACAGAATTTGCGTCCTGGTCACATTCGTTCAGGAAATTTTCATTAAATGAATTGATACGCGTTCCACCTAGATTGGAATTCGACATTTAAATTGTCTGTTGTGTTTGTCCTCTGAAAAGCCGAAATAAAAAAAGAAAATAAAACAAAATTTGACAGTTGACAGTTGAAATCAGCGAGTAGCACGACGCGTAGCGCGTTCAGTGTCATCGCCTTGGGAGTTAGTGTGGCACAACCAAAATAATCGACCAAAAACGCGGGACATTTTTGAAATTTATGGTTGCAATGATTCTTTAATCATTTCACTTTGTGTCCTGAATTATTTATGAAAGTGTGCTCTACCACAGCAGCCGAGACAGGGAGAAGTCAATGGAAGATGTAAGCCCAAAAAACTATCCAAAATGACAGTCGAATTCATTTTTGTATTAGAAATCAATATTGAGTTGTAACCCGGAAATGAGCCGGAACCGAACTGGCAGCGAACCGTAAGCGACACCTAGCCGGGTATTTAGTCAGGATTAGTTTTGTCAAAAGCAGTATTACGTATTAAGCTTTTCATGCCTTGAGCATACATTTCGGATAGAAAAATCCTCAGATGATTGTCTTTTTGAAAATCCTCTGGGAAATATTTGCCCCTCGGCTTTCCAGTTCAGCTCAGGTTCATTTCCAGGCAGAACGAGAATTGTCCGAAAACTTTTTATTTGATTAGACTTCATCCGTTGCGTTCTATTTTTTTATGAAATAACTTCGCTCTTGTAAAAAATCAATGAAATACCATAGCAGTGAAGTTGGTTCACATAAAAATAGAGCGCTAACAGTATAAAGAAATGTAATGGAAATATTGTCGAATTACACGAAAATCACGGCAGAGTAAAAGTAAACCTGGCAGGAGCGGCTCATTATTGAAACGTCAAATGAGGGACCTAGTACACTGTATGAAAATGAACTCAAATGAACAGATCTCTAGTCAAACAAGCGCTCCTGCCTGGGTTACTTTTACTCTGCCGTCGACGATAATCTATAAAATTTGTGCTCGGTAGCACTGCCCAACGTAAATATAGTGAGGAGGTAATGCCATTCAGACGCGCGGCCTAGCACATAAGTTCGATGCCAATGACATCTTTTTTTCCTCACTATATTTACCTTGGCCCTATAGTTTTGGCGCTTTCACATAAACAGTTTTCAGAATTTAATTGTTCTACGTCGTGAGTTATGAAGCTCATGAAACCATGATCGGTGTTTGTCGAAATAAAAAAGAATCAGTAGAACAATTCTATTAGAACATGCGTAACTTACCTTTCCGCTCGCAGTCGTAGGCACGTAAAGTCCAACTTCCTCTTTAGGGTTTTAATTCCTGAGCATAGAGGTTTTATCTTCTGTTTTAAGCAAAACGCTTACATAGGAAACTTAAGTAGTCAGAGTAATCAAAACCAGCCAAAAACTTAAGTAGTCAGAGTAATCAAAACCAGCCAAAATCAGATGTGACTTGTCACAGCAAATTTGGCGCACGTACACCTACACATAATGTAGAGATTGATCATGATAAAAACCACCACTGGCTGCGCCATTGTGAGCAGTTTTTTTTTTCGTTTGTCAATAAAATATGTTTTGATTCACAGTTGATAAAAAAACAATGCAATGTTTCCATGTCCTCCTTGTACGAACCTCCCACATCGCTGATGTATATTCAGCTGAGATTACCTGTTCAGACGTACCTTACACGACATATTTTGGTATGATTTGTCGATTTTATTTGCAAATAAAGTTGAAATTTTTGGTCGAAAAGTCTTAAGTTTGAACACTGACAGAGTTACTCTGCCCGAGTGAAGGCGAAGGTCAACAACGTTGTTATGGTATTTCATAGCTGGACTCCTCAGCTATAAACTACAGTTAGTAGTAATGCCTTCTGTTACCAATAGCCCGAGATATCAGTCAACAATGTGTGCAATTTCATGCTACTACCCCGAAAATCAAAATCAGCCTAATGGGCAAGCGAAAAATTAATTTTTGAATTTTTTTTTTTTTTGCTGTTTCGGATTCCTTGGTCAATTCTAAGTACAGCCAGGCCTTTTTAAATAAAAACAAAATGAAAATGCGACCCACCCTAATGTACATCTTAGCTGCACTTAGTGTGGTCAGTATGTAAAATGTACATATGCAGAACATAATATTCAGCTGTAAAGCTTGTAAAATAGTTCTGCACAGCTAACACCCTAAAAAAAAAATCCCGTGTAAGGCGTCTGCCATCCATAGATGTTAGATGATGTTTAAGTTTTCATTACTACAGGATTTCGACAGAAAACATTTTGTAGTTGCATACGCGTTGGAAAACTTTCAGGAAATATTTTTCTTATTTTTCCCAATTTTGTATCATCATTCGATTCATACATTCTAAAAAAAAAAAACAAAAAAACCAAGAACAATTTTGCGTTGGATAAATATGCTGCGTCTTCCATTAACAATTCACTTTGAATTTGTTGAAATAAAATTTAATTTCTCCCTTGGACTAAACACTTACATTAAGTATACAAATAAAACTTACCACGGATACAATTTCTGGATTTTCTAATGCTAAACACTTTAAACTTAATGAATGGACAGTTTTTCTCTCATAAAATTATACCGAACATTATAACAAACAGTGAAAGTAATGACCACTGTATCTGGCAATTTGCGTTATTATGCTTTCGAAATTCCGATTCCGGATAGTACTCAATTATGTGACCTGTTTGGTTCATCATCCAGAAAAATGCCTGTGCGCTGGGTTGCTTCTTTAATTCCTCTCCCACCAATTGTCGAATGTCGGCATTGTATCTATTCAGCCAACGTTTCTAATTTTAAGGGGAAACAAAACTCTTAACAACGAATTCATAAGAGAACTGAGGGACAAAACCTCTTCTGTTGATAGTGCTGACGTGTCGATTAGTTTCATATCAAACGGAACCAAGCTAATATCTTTGAATGCTAGAAATGGAACGCCGGTAGGGTCACGCTTTTCTATATCTTCGACTTCAATTACACTGCTGAGACGGATACCGAATTGATGGGGCTTATAATATGCTGGTTCTGAGTGTGAAAAGAAGAGATTTTCTTTACTGCACATGGAATCTTCCAAATTACCTAATAGAATCCACCTACCATTGGAGAAAAAGTAGCCAGCCTTAAACGTCAGGTTTGCTTCCTCAGTTGAGTCTATTTTTATTGGAGCTGGTCGACGAAAGAAACAAAAGAAGTTGTCGGTTAAGATAATGGAAAAGTAATTAAAAAGTTTGAACTACATTCTTTAATGGACGAAAATGATCCAATTCCATGGCCAGTTGATAATTTGTTATCGTAATGTGCTCCCCACACATGAACTCTGGAAAAAAATTAAGAAAACATTCTGAGTTCTAAGCTATTCGACCATTTTCGAACATCAAATTCACTTTTCAATAAATACACAATCACTTGGTCTCGTATCTCGAATAGAATCAAAGGCTTTAACGCATTCAGACTCTTTAAAGGACTAGGTCTCTAATACTACTCTATCGGTTCAGTTAACAAACAACTATTTCATTCTCGTTTGAGACTACTTAAATAGTAAACCAATGGATGCTAAAGCCTTCGTTGTACAACAGCCTCATTATATAGGAAAAGGTGCTGAGGACCTGTGTATCAACTATTTAATCCTAATCCCACTCGAATGAGAAACTCGAATGTTTCCTATTCCCGTAGATTACAAAATGTGCTGATAAAAAGTTGTCAATTTAAGCTACACATACCTCGTCAGAGCATCCACCTCGGACATTTTCAATCTCACTGGGAAGTCCAACGTTGCGGACGTTATAATTCCCTTCAACACATTAGTGTAGGCAGTTCTATGTTCGGAAGTTGGTGTACCGAAATGAAGTGTTCGCGTTACTTTGGTAGTTCCTTCTAAGTACTGTCCGCCAGACTCAATAATCAAGACACTGTCATCGCCGATTTCAGTGTCCATGCCGTTGAAAACCTCAAAGTGAGGTACGGCACTGTGTCGTCCATACGATACGATCGTTTTCATCGATAAGCCTTTGTTGGATGGTGAACCAGTTCTTGAATAGTCTACTATCTTAGACACTGATACTTCAGTTAGTTTATGGCCTGCCTTGAACTGCAATAAAGAAATTATTTGCGCCAATTCAACGAAATGATGTACATTAAAGGTGCTACCTTCTGCTCCAAGTAGCTCAACGTTTCGCACATAGCAACTGCATCCATAATATGTGCTTTTCGCATGCCTTCACGTTCAATGTCGTTCTTTTGTGCTCTCATCAGAATGACTGGCGAGGGAATACTTTGGATAATGTCTTTGGGCAATGAAGAATAAATCGATTCCGATGCTCCCTTATCAAATGCACAATGTGAAGGAACTATCACATTGTGCCAGCGATGGGAATACGACTTGATATCATGCCAGATGTTTGAATAGTGTCTCACTCTTGAAAGTACGAAAAAGGTCAAATTACCCGGAGGACTGTTTCAGGCAGTCAGATTCACTTACCTCACGCATAAGTCACCTATAAAACAGGGATTAGCTTTCAAATGCAGCTCTATTCCCAAAGTGATTCGAGCTTTGTCGACATACAACACTGTTTCATTGTGGCTTACTATGAGATACGCCTACACTAAAAAAATTGAATATCTCTCCGATTCCATGAAAAGAGTTTTCTTTGGCGCACAAATTTACCTTAACGACCGGAGTATGTGGCAAATCATTCGACCTTAAATTCAGCAGATACGAGATTTCGGTCAGTGACGTTATTATGATGGCATCACTTCTGGTCTCGACCAATCGCAATCGCAGGCTCATTATTTTCGTCTGCCATTTTTCTCCAGCAAACACTACCGGATGCACAAAAATCTCATAGTTATTTGGAGGAGGTCTACTTTTCCACACTTCGTCCACCAAATTTCGACTAACTTTCACCAAACGTATCAATTTTCTGTGTAGATGTGTATCATACTTGCTCCATAGGAAATGTGGTATTGTTTGTGGATCAGCGCCGACCCTACTGTCTGCAGGCAATTCTGACTAAAATTGAAAATTGGATTATTTCAAAAATCAGAAGGAAATTGTCAATTCAATCAAGCACTCGTACGTACTCCAATCCAATCCGTAATACTGGGATAATTTTGCATATCAAATATTGTCCAATCACAGTCAAGTTCGGCATTGGCTTGGGCTAGGTAACGTTCCGGCGCCCACAAAGCCAACGATTTTTGTGTTATCACAACATCAGCTCTCAATCCAGAAAAGCCACTGATAAATTCTCTCCGCTTATCACAATTAGCGACATCCTCATTTTGATGGTCGTCGAATGATGTAACTATGTATGCACTAAGTGCTTGATTGGGATTTCTATTAGCCATGAGGCGTCGTAAATCGTAAACGCGACTTCTTGTGTCACTGTGTAATTTGACCTAATTGGTTTGAGATTGCTGTGTCAAAATATATGTTCGCTAAACGTAATATATCAAAGAATGTTTTACCGGATGACCATGACCATTTTGACATCTCGGCCGATCGATTCCTTGAAAGTGACCGTGTGCATGTGAAGTTTCCAAAACTAAAATTTAAAAAAAATGTTTCTGATTCATCACGTATATGGGTAATTCCAGGGTTAGTTGCGTTACAAATTTCGTTATCTGTTAGTCATAAAGTTAATTGTATTGGCTATGTTTTGCGGTAACAAATCAGTCTATAAATTTTCTAATACTCAGGAGACACAGTGCTTTCATACCAACAAGAATTGGAATTTTTAGCCTACGAAGTGTGACTTGTGGGATCGCAAAAGTCGGCGGTTAGTTGCGTTACACGTTTGTGACTTTTCGAAATATTACCAAATAAAAACTGATGTCGGTAAATTTTTTTCCCCTGGTCAAGACGCGCAGTTTAAGCCCAATATGAGGTTGGTAACCCAAAATTTGGGGGAGATATGTCTAAAAAAGTGATATTTATCAGAGGTCATAAATAGCCAGCAATTTTTTTTTCACAATTGGTGGTTGTTACCCCACAGAAAATGTTACTTTGGCTCAAGACCGTTTAAAAAAATGGTTTCAAAATTTTTCGAGATAACTTCGACGAGTTAAAATTCGAGTATGACTTTTATCACCACTGGGAAGCTGTTTTCACCTACTTTACTCACCCAATTGACCTGATTGACTCAAAGTTATTTTTCTCGTGAAGTCAAATGCCGTAGCTTTCGAATGACACAGATAGAGGTGTGCACCGCCGATTTTACGCCGGCGCGCCGCCGATTTTTGGCCAAATTTTCGGCGCGCCGCCGCCGAATAATATTGGCTCACGCCGCCGCCACCGCCGGTTTCATTTTCGTCGCGCCGAAATTTTATACTTTTATTGCTTTCAGCCATTTTAATGGGCGGCAATATAAACTTAAACTGAAATATATATACAACAGTGTGTGCGTGATTACAAGGTTTTAGCAAATGTTTCTAACTCTTAATTTTTTAAGTCAGGTTGCTATATGCTGCTCAGCAAATACACTTATTACTAATTACTTATTACTTATACATTTATGTTTATCAAAATCTCTTATTTGCGCAAACCATAGAGTTACACTCGAGAGTTGGCGTGATGGCGTTTTGTCGTTTTATCATCTATCCATGTGGCCACTATATGGACAACCCTATCTTTGTAGTTACTTATCAACCCTGAGTCATATGTTGTTCTGTCAAAACGGAAATTATGATGACTCATATCAAAACAAACCATTGCACTTTTTTGCTTCTGAAGATTCATAAAATCTGATTGTTCAATTGCTCGAATATGCAATTGGATACGCCTGTACCGACAATTTGATACGATTTCGCAACCAATTTAGTAGTATTCTTTAATGAAATTTGTGATATTTTTACTCTGAAACCGTTGACTTTAATTTGATAAATTTTCACTATTTCGTTTAGTTAAATTTGTTCCTAAAATGCTGGTTTCCTCTTAAAAGTAGCATTTTCATAGAAAAGCGCCATCTTGCCAACACTCGAGTGTAACTCTATGGCGCAAACCTTCTACTACGATCTCACTCCTACATCTTCTTCTTCTTCTTCTTTTTCAGCCTGTTTCTATCCACTGCTGGATGTAGGCCTCTCCAACTTCTTTCCATTTCGTACGATCCATTGCCATTTGCTGCCAGTTTGTACCTGCAATATTCTTAATTCCGTTTGTCCATCTCTCTGGTGGTCTACCTATAGCTCGTCTTTTATATGGTCGCCAGTTCATGATCTTTTTGGTCCAACGTTCGTCTGTCCTTCTTGCAATATGTCCCGCCCAGCTCCATTTCAGAGATGCTATTCTTTCCATGACATCAACGACCCTGGTTTGTTGTCGAATCCATTGATTCGTCATTCTGTCTCTGAGTGTTATTCCAAGCATACTCCGTTCCATGGCTCTTTGTGTCACTCTCAATTTTTCTTCGGATGCTTTCGTTAAAGTTAACGTTTCCGCTCCATAAGTGAGCACTGGAAGGACACAAGTGTCGAAAACTTTGCGTTTCAGACTATTATTAATTTTGCTTTTGAAAATTAGTCTGAGTTTTCCGAACGCTGCCCATGCAAGACCAATCCTACGTCTTATTTCTGCAGTTTGGTTGTCCAGACCTAACTTCAGCTTATGTCCTAGATATACTCCTACATCGAAGATATGGAAATGTAAAGTCACATCTTCTTAATCTACTAGATGTTCTGACAGTTACTCATAATTTCCCAAGGTTCTGAAAGAATAGGGTATACACTCGCGAAGGCGGTTGAAACCAAATTTGTCAAACGCACTTATTACATATTGTTGAAAAGTCAACTTGAAAACAATTATTTTTTGTAAGTTGAAATCGTCATATAAAATATTCCAAACCTAGTTGGCGCTACAGAGGAAAATTTTGGTTCCACCGCTCTCGTGATCAACTCGAAAGTGTCTTAACCTGTTCTTTCAAAACCTTGTTAATCCAAGAAACAATCGTGAGTTTGCGAAAATGACATATAAATTATAAGTTGTAAATTTTAAGTAACCTTCTAGAACATCTAGTATGAAGATGAAGATGTGACTGAAAATTTCCAACTTATAAGTTGACTTATATGTCATTTAGGCAAACTCACAAATCATTCTTGGATTCATTGAATCAGATGTTTTTAAAATGAAGGTCAGGGATTGTACATTCGAAAGATAAAAATGAGATTGTACTTGGATTCGTGGTTGATACTTCAGTTCTTCAGTTTGCAAGATAGTAAGAATTCAGTGTTCGTAAAAAGGATTGCGCACGCTTTTTCAAATGTCTTTGCATTATTTTAGAAAGTTTAGATTTTTTTTAAAATTTATCGGCGCGCCGATCGGCGCACCGCCGCCGACATTAAATTTCTTTCGGCGCGCCGCCGCCGATCCATCACCAGTCGGCGCACCGCCGCCGACTATTTTGAAATCGGCGCACACCTCTAGCACACAGATCTTCAGTTTTTATTTGAAAAAATGTAATTTCGGCAACGTTTGGGTCGAAGTGATTTTACCTTACTTCGAAGCAGAATGAACCAAAAATCTTCAAAAAATTTAATTTCGTGTCATTTGGAGCAATTTTGGAATTATAGGGTTCACATCTACAGGAAAACAAGTTTACAAAAATCATTTGAGATATGTTGAGAATATCTCGGAATGTCGAATACAAACAAACACTTTTTGTGGGCTTAAACGACGCGTCTGGTCAACAGTTTTCAATGAAAAAAAAGTTTGCCGAAACCGCATTTCAATTGGTGAAAATATTTCGAACAGTCACAAATTAGCTGTAATTACCCATATATAGAAAGAACCCAGAAAGTTTGAACCAGTCACCTAAACTATTCACGAGGTATTCACGAGGGCTAAGAGATTCTTTAACCTTCCTCGACATCAAGCTTTCAGTAACTTATGGAGCTCAATAATTTACAACAGGGAAAAATCTGAAAAATCATAGAAACTGTGCTCGAAGAGTTAGAATAACAAGACCAAAAGTAATGGACGACTGGGCTGTACTTAGATGTCCTTAAATTTCGAGATAAAAATTGTGCCCAAAAACTACTTAGTACAGGCTGAAATTGAGTATGAGTATGAGCACTGTCGCTTGACCCTTGACACTTCCATTAAACTTTAAAACTGAATCTTAAAGTGGCTCGGTACTGAGTTGAAATCACACAAAAAATTTGCTTTAATGGTCAGATTTCAAAAATAGAGTGGTTCTCAAGTATGGTAGAACTTTTGAACAGTTGATACTATCAGACAAAGCTATCGTTTATCTAATGATGGAAGGCCCGGACTGGCCATATGGTGAATTCGGGGAATTACCGATGGGCCTTTTGGATTTTTGTATGAGAATTTTTAATTTGTGGGCCTTTTTAAATTGAGTTGCATGGAGCCCCCGATGGGCTTTTTCGAGCCAGTCCGGTACTGAATGATGGTATCACAATAGACTCATCAATAGAATTAATAGTTTGAGGTAAATAGTTACGCCAGTCGATACCTACAATGAAGACAATTTAAAGAAAAACAAAAACTGATTGGGCCCACACTTTTACCTAAATCGAACGGAAGTAACAACATTATGGATGGCATAAACATGTTTTCTACAAACATAATCTACAGAAATTTGGTAAATATTTTGCGTCGGTTTATGTGCCGTTTTTTGTATTCACAGTTAAAACATGAAAATTGTTTACATCTGTTTCATGCAATATAACATGTTCGCTAAACGAAAACTGTTTTTCAACATAACTATTTTCAAAATTATGTCCAGAGTTTATTTTTATCAGCAAGTCAGAAATAATGATGTTGGCTATTTCTTTTATTTTTGCATGTGTACGTATGTGAAGGCACATAATATTGAAAGCAAGAATTTAGATGGCATTCATGTCTTTATTTTCGCTTTCCAATATGACCATCCGAAGCACACAAAAAACCCATACCACTTTTCAGTTCTCAAACACGATTCAAAGCGTATCTTTGGCTGTACATAAATTGTTTATTTATCGTTCATGTTTAGAACAAATTTCCGAAATTTAATTACCGGATGTACTGATTTGAACTCACCAAATACGATTTTATTTTATAGCCACCCGACCACTACACTCTTTATTTCTTAAAAAAAATATTACCATCAATTTGTAAGTATATAATTGTTCAGCGTTTCATCCAGTTCTGATTTATGTTAAACAATAAACATAAAATTGATTTAAATTAACATTAATTTCAGTTTTATTTTGACTAAAATGTTATTGTACAAAATGTTAACGACTTCTTCAGAAAAAAAACAAAAGGAAAACAAAAAGAATTGGAAAATGTAACGTATACAATACCTGTGAAAATGGCGATCAGTAGTATGTGTATTCCATTCATTTTGCGAGGGCTCGTTCAAATATTTTCTTGTTCACAGCGTAATGATCTTTCAACTATAAATTTATATTTCGTTTATACAACTGGGTAATATTTACTTTTAAGTTTTAAGTTTAATGCGCTGTTAAGTACTTGCTTTTCGGCTTAACGATTTGGTAAACAATTTAAGGAAGGAAGAAAGTTCAGTACATACGTTACTTACAAAGTGAATTTGTTAAGATGAAAATAGTTTTTTTTAGATTCTTTTATGAAAAGGTAATTCATAGTTTGATGATGGTGAGAAATTTGGTCTTGTTTTTGACAAAAGCACATCCGCACCGCACGCAAATTACATCAGAAAGACGGTAGAAATTGGCAATTTTTATAAAAACATATTTTTTTATAAACTTGCTGAGCTGAAGCATTTTGATAGCAACTACTTTAGGATATGAATCATTTAATTTTTTGGAAAACTAATTTTTGGAGTCATATTGTTTAGAAAAAAGTTGTGTGCAATGAAAAAACGAAGAAACACATTTTTTGTGGAAGAATTCTTTGCAGACTATTATTGTGAAAACTTTTTAGCCCCGTACGAAGTACGAAGGGGCTTATAGGATTACGATGCCGTGTGTAATTGATGGAATTCGAAGCAGACGGTAAGGGCAAAGTGTTTGCCTATATTCATAGATAACAAATACACAATAAAAATTTTGTCTGTCCGTCTGTCCGTCTGTCACGTCGATATCTTGAGTAAATCAAATCCGATTTCAAAAAAAAAAAATTTTCCTGAAAGATAGTCAAAATAGTGAGGCTAAGTTCGAAGATGGGCGATTTTGGGTCGACCCTTCCGGAGCTGGGGCCCAATAAGTGCCTAACTGTTTTTCGACGATATCTCCAGACATTTAAGCACTACTCTTGTAAGTGATACGTCAAGTGAAAGGTATTTACAATACCGATCGACAAAAAAAAAGTTTATGAAAATTGGATGACCGACTCGTGAGTTAGACCCCTTGGTGTGAACTAGGTACAGGGCGGCAAGCCGTTTTTGCTTGTAGGTTGGCCAAATTAGAACGTATTTAGATGGATTTTGCTTTATTAGATAGGTATTGACCGTACCAATCAGGGGAAAAAAATTTATGAAATTCGATTCACCGGAGCGTGAGCTAGGTCTCTTGGAGTGAGCTTATATGTGGCTACTCGACCGTACAGTGAAGGTGGTGTTTTTTGTTAATATCTCGAGTAAACTTTGACCGAATTTCATGATTTTTTTTTGTTTGAAAGGTACTAACGAATGTTAAGCAGCCGTACTACTTTCCACCTCCTAACAAAATGGCCGTCGGCCGCCATTTTGGATTTTTGTAAAATCAATATAAATCGGTGAAAATGATACTTACAAAGTCACTGATTAGTGGGAAGTGAGTGGTTACGTGTGTGGGGTGTTTCAAGGATCCCAAATATGGATATCTATATATAAATATATATAGCTATATTGAGCTATATAACGGTATAGATAGTTATTTTGAGCTATATACTAGCATATTTATCAGTAAATTGTTTATTTATAGGTAAATATAGGTTAAAATAGGACTGAGGAAATTTTAGGTCAATTTGAAATTTGTGTTACGTTTGAAAGGAACATCGTACGGGGCTTCGTAATTGCGCTATGCGCAATTTTTAAGACGTACACATTCCATAAGAATTTTACTTTACCGACGTTTACGGGCGCAGTAGACTTATGGTAAGCAGTAGGGCGACGGACGAACTAGGGTCACGTGCGCAATATATGTACGGGTTTGTACGGGGCTCAGTCGCAGCAAACGCTCTGACTGTTCTGACGGCTCGTTTTTTAATATTTTACAAGATAAAAATAGTAATGTGATTGTACAAAAATCTCAGAAAATAATAGTTCTTGAACGATTTAAGTAAAAACTTCACCCGGATATGATAGTAATAAACATAATATAATGTTGATATTTCACACCTTTTGAATATCAGCAGATTTCAAAAATCCCAACAAAAAACCTAATATTGGTTTCTCGTCATTACAATATTTTCCAGAGGAGCCTTATGTCAGAAAAAATATTTGAAAGTGTCGCTACGAAAAAAAACAGATGTTGTATTGCATTTTCGTTCCGCAACTATGTATATGTAGTGAATAAAATCCAATATGGCGTCCGTCAGTCATTTTGTTGGAAATTTGGTACGGTTTGAACACTTGTGTTATTTTATCTTTACTCATCTTTTAAATGAAAAAAAAAAATCAGAAAAATCCGTTTAAAAATATTCATATGCAAGCAAAATACTCATATTGTAGTATATTTTAGGAAAAACTCGGAAAATTCATAAGAAAATCGGAAAACTGGAAAATTCTTGGCACGCTAAACAATACTCGAGACCAATACCTTTAATTTGAGCTATCACACACCACTTTCTGACGCACTTAGCTTCGTAAATCATGCTAAAAATGTGCGACTGTATTTCAAAAATAATCCGCGAAAATCGGTGGAAAATTGCATGTAGAATCGCAACAAAAAAAGTTAAAAAATCGTTTTTTTTTAATTGTGCAGAATGAAACGTGAAACATTATTGCTGAACAAAGTTTTACTTCAAAAATTTTAGTTTAAAAAATATTTAACTTTAAACTTAAAAAATAAGAGTAAACTTTCGAGAAAAACTGAAAAATCTGTAGGAAATTGGAACGTTTTTCATGCCAAAATTTGGACTTTTAGCTTTCATTTAAGCTATCACAAGGTATCCTACGTGCCACGCAGCCGGAGAAGTCACTCGACAAAGACACATCTGCATTTAAACTTTAAAGAGGCGAGGCGGAGCCGAGTGCGGCCGAAAATGTTGTCTCTTCTTCTAGAACCTATTTTTTCGATGCCCCCAACCCGCTCGGAAAACGTTCTGTCCTTATCGACTCGACTACTAAATTTCCTCATAGTTTCCCAAAAATTTTCAGTATCTTCCGAAATTTTCGAAATATAAAAATTGGCGACATTAGGGAAAAAATCGGAAAACATGGGAAAAACTTGAGAAAATATGGAATGGGATAATATTATCCCAAATATAGTCCCTCTAGTTATAGGTAATATAATGGTGATGGAAATTCCTCGATTTTTCGGTCCCACAACACGGTCAAGGGAAAAACAATATTGATTGAAAGGTCAGCCATGTAATATTTTTTGGTTTCTTCAAAGAATTTTTTTTCATAACTATTGGTGTTGTTTCGCTGCTGTCAAGTAACAATATCATCCCAAGCTCGATTCCACACTCTCATAAATAAATAAATATTACTCTCATTCGCTAAAATAATCTTTTACTATTCGATTCTCGTGTGGATAATGAACTTTCCTTTTATTTTAAATTACTAGCGTGCAATTGCTATTCGACATATTAACGGATTTCTGTAAGATTATAGAATTTCCATATCTTTAAAGTATTTTCCTCGGGCGGTTATGTCATCTATTATTGATAGCCTTGCCGATCACCTCTGCGCAATGTTATCTTAAATTCTGTTGCGAAATGTATGAGTAAACAAATGACATTTTTTTTGTATATTTATCAATCCAACGCACAAGCTTATGCACTGCATTTAACAATAAGTTGACATGAAAAGTATATTAGTTGCTCGAACTTGTTTTCATAAGTATAAGTTGAATTTATCATAGTGAGATCTAAAACCCACATCCACGCAAATGCTAGAGCGTTTATCAATCTATTGAAAATTCTCATATCAAAAGAAGAATCAGAACAGAACCGACCATTACGCACTAACGTTGAGATAAGCTGTCTGTAAAAGAATTAGATTGTTCACGTTTTGCTTCTACGAACCGTAAAAATAAAGTTTGACCTCTCAGCAGTTGGAAGCCAAAAATTTCGTTAGTCATTCTTTCTTTAAGAAACAAAATTACAGACGAAAATGTTGTACGTCTGCCCTCGGTCGGAGATACAACATCTTTACATGAAAACCGTGACGTGTCCGCGGGATATATATAAAATATACAAAATTTCTCTGGTAAAACTATTACGAAAACGATTAGAATTTTCAGAGAATTTGTCTAATTTTTTGCAACTAATTATATTGATGATACTTATAAGCGGGACATTTGTTAGTTTTCCACTGTTGTTTGACTTTTCTTTTTCACATGAAGCGTTTAAGTGAAATTAATGAAATGACTAATAAGCTTTTTCGTGGCCGGTATTTTAAAAGTATTATTCAAATGAAATCAAAATGACTTCAACAAATGGGTTCGATACTACAACACCCGTGTGTCAGACTCGCGTTGTCAGATGAATGAAGAAAATTATGTTAAACGGATTTTTTTTGGCAACTGTTCTTTCAATATTTTCGCTTTGTTTTTATGTTTTTTTAATTCAACTTGGCGATTTTAAAATTACATTTTTTTTCTGTGCATGATTCAGACGTTAAATTATAATTTTAAAAGAAACATAAGATTTTTATCACCATTCGAATTGATCGTGAAGACAAATGATAAATGTAGAAACAGAAGCGCTTTTAAAACGCTTCAACTGAATTATATTCAGGAAGGGATCGGCACAATACAAAAAATTAAACGATCATTTATACTGATCTGTATATTAGAATATTTATGCTTTTCCACTTCAGTTACTTTAAAACGAAACATTAATCATCAACAGAAGAAAATGATCGATATAAAAAAAATCATTTGTTTAACATTTATATATATTCTAAGTCAAAAAAGCGATTTCAGTTTAAAATAAATAATAAACACACATGTCTGTTACGTATGTACTGTACATCGCATATAACGTTTGAAGTTTGAAGGTTTTTTTGCCTCAAAATTTAATCATTTAATTTTTATAGTTGTTTATTCAATTTTCAACCAATTAATTATTTGCTTCTTATGTGTATATATAACCCACTAACATTTTCTCTTTCTGTTTTTTTTCTTAATTTTTCCAACTAAAAATGTTCATCTAATATTCCTCTTCATTTCTCGAATTCAATCAGCTATTTAAGTTGAAACGCTCCGAATCGCTTAACTCAAACTTGCATCCAATTCATATAAATATAATAATAACACAGCAGAAAAAAAATTATGAATTTAAATTTTACAAAAATAGAATTCTTCACTTAAGAAAAAACGATTCTCGAAATTTTTGTTATTAAAGCGGATAAAAATTGGATATAACAAAAAGAAATTAATTCTTTTTCGACTTTTCCGTTCGACCGTTTAGTTTATACTAAACCACAACAATCAACCGTTCAGTTGGGAAAATTCAATTTTTCACTATAGATCTGTGCGCCGGTGCGTCGGTCAGAAAATAGGCAGCTGGCGGCAGCAAGACATTTCACAATTTTTTAATGTTTTCAACGAGGGGGAAGCGAGTAAATACTGGGACATGTGCAGTTTGCTACTGGTGGCTAATAGAAGGAAATCGTACGACAATAGACGCCAATGGAAGTATGTGGGATAGATTTTTCTCGCATAGTTTTCCCTCGGAATGAAAGTAAATGTTGTAAAGAAACCATAAAAAAAACAACTTCGAAAGGTGTATAGTTAGTTGTCCTTAAAAGACATTGTATCTCTTCAAAGATTTTTATCGTTAAACTCGTTAGTGATTTTTTTTGGAATATCAGTACTAATTGACGGAAAACTCATTTTGATCGACTGAAAATTTCGAATTACCGTTCAAGATTTTCATTAGCAAGAACGGTCGCTTGTCGTTCGTGATAGCTAATATTTTTCTTGACCATGTAAACTGCTGTTGGGTCGTCAGTCTTTTAAGAGATGAGTATTGTTCTGAGGGTTCAAGAAAAAATGATTGGCAAAGTAAGAAAAGCTCTCATGATTTAAAGAAAAGTCGACAAATAAGTGGTTCGCTAATTGGGTGACTAGCGAATCGCTATTAGATATTCAAGGATGTAAAAGGGTTTACGTGTTACGGCATGTTTCATTTTCATTTACATTGCCTAATCACGTAAAGCATTGTACTTACGAGGTTCCAAGTTGTTATTTGACAAGTGGGGAATACAGCCCACACACAACTTGAAACCTCGGAAGTAATATACTATTAGTTTTTCTAGTATTTTTTTCTTCAATAACCTTTCCTCATTTACATCGTGACACTGGCGCAGCTTTGAGCAATATTAGAAAATGTGTCAAGTAAAACGAATTACCATTCAATGCTCTTTATTCTTGTTACTTTTCTGATGTGTTCTATTTGTGGAAATGTAGTGGTTTTCAGACGATTAAACCCTGTATGGACCATCAAGATATTTTATTAATTACAAGGACGTCAACTTTACAGCATTTCCTCTTTAATTTCCTTACATTCCTAAATTTGCAAAAACTGCTCAATTTTCTTCTCAGAGCTGGTAAAAACTGGTAAAATTCTAAAAATGTAGGCTATAATTTCAGCATTTTAACGTTTCATTGAAATGTAACTGTTGTATGAACGAGGACCTGCTATCAGTCCGTGAAGAGTATAGCTTCTGACCACGTGAACCAATTTTGAGGGAAAACAATTACTGGATTCAGTAGCTATCTGTGCGCAAACAGCCTTTCATTACTATCCCTGGAAATTATAGTAGATTATACACCTCTGTCCACATGTTTATTTAGACACTTGGGGAGTTATTGCATGAGCCGAAGGCGAATGTTATAACCCCAAGTGTCTAAATAAACATGTGGAAAGAGGTGAATACGCTATTTTATCTTCCGATGGCGCATAATTGTTTATCGTTCCGGAGTGAGTAAGTCATACATTAAACGGTTCTGTATATAAGCTTTATATTATACATTAATCTATCGTCGACCGCGACCCGTCCCTAGGGAGTTTTGTTTAAAGAAAAGTCGACAAATAAGTGGTTCGCTAATTGGGTGACTAGCGAATCGCTATTAGATATTCAAGGATGTAAAAGGGTTTACGTGTTACGGCATGTTTCATTTTCATTTTCGCAATTCCGGTCCATAATCATCACCTTTCCATGCATCCATTTAATGTCGTTTTGAAGGTATTTATTTCACAGTGCGTTTTTGATTATTTTTTTCGCACTTGGGCTTTTTCACATTTTTTTCGCACGCTACATAGCTTAGTACCTTTAAGAAAGACTAAATTTTATAAATAAAAACTTTGCACAGACCAGGATTTGAACATCCAACACCAAAATTCTTCCAAACACCAAGCAACGACCATAGCCATTCGGCTACAGAGTCACACAATTATACAGAACGTATTGTTGAAGCGTACATACTAAGCATTGACTACTTGATTTTATTTAGCGCGTCTCTATACATCACATTGCAATGTGTGTATAGTGCAGGTTGCTTGATCGTTCAAATGAATTCATGTTTGCATGTGAATGTTTGGTAGAAATTTTGGTAATATTTTGCATTGGAAAGGTGATTATGGCCCGAAATTGCGAAAAACGTTGTATCTACCACGGTAGGTATTCCGGTATTTTTTCGCACACGACGTCTTGTCGACCTCGGCTTCGCCTCGGATCGACAATCGACATCTAGTGCGAAAAAATACCTTCATACCTACCTTGGTAGATAAATAACTATTACATTCCCTAATCACGTAAAGCATTGTACTTACGAGGTTCCAAGTTGTTATTTGACAAGTGGGGAATACAGCCCTCCCCTAAACTCTGCATTTAATGGAAAGAACTGTTCAATTGTTGTGTTGCATTCGCATATACTTATGAAAGAAGCTCGGAAAAAATACTGACCTCAACGAGAACCTTTGAAAACTCGGTCTGATCAACATGTACGACGTAAGAACACGTTTTGTTGAGTCATACATCGAAACAGATATCGTTTCGATTGAAAATGAAATCAGTTTGAAGGGATCTGCAAGTCTACGTAAATATTTGATTAAAAAAAAATAATTTAAAAAAAAAATTGACGAGGAGCGAACCCAAGACCATCGCATAAAAGCGACGCGCTCTACTGAGACTACTGAGACCTCGAATGAAATGGATTGTTGACACGTTTTGTTTTGCACAATGTGTGTGTTTATGTGTGTATCAGTATATTTTCCAGTTTTCGTTTATGTATGACATACTCACCCCGGAACAATAAAATCATATATATACTCGAACGTTACACTTCTGTACATACTACACACACTCGCTAACGCTCGTTCGTGTTATGTACAGTAGTGTAACGTACTCGTTACTGCTCCAAGTACATAATAATTATACGACGGTTGGTAAATATATCGCCTAAAGGTAGATCGACGCGGCTTGTCAGTGCAACCGCACAGTTCTATTTCTCTGGCGCGCGATATATATGTATTTATTCAACTCTGTACTTACAATGTATCAGCGTCGAATATTTATCGGGAGAAAAAATTGTCGTCGTAGATGTTTCGAAAAATATTCAATATTCAATTTGAAACATATAGAAACATACATACTATGCAGACCCACTCAAAAATTTTTCTAATGGGCCAGCAGGAAAATTTGTATATAAACGTCTATAATTTTTTTCTTGGATGATGTTTTTGGATTGGCATTTAAGTCGATTAGCGCGATTTACCATTTTTATTAATTAAGAAATTGGCGACAATAGTCAGCCACTATACAGAAAGTTTAGAAGAAGAGAGAAGGGAATTTGTTCTGTACGTAACTTCACTTAATGTCTTAAATATGGGAAATTCAGTAGGGTAATATCCGTTATACACTGACAATAAGAGATCCGAAAAGTAATTCGAAGAAAATGTAGATATGTGGAATAAAATAAGATGTCTATATTACACAATAAAATCTGGAAGAGCATGCCAAATTTAATTTTGCGATCATTGAAACTGGATGTATATGCAACAGTATTAAACTGCACATGCCAGGCCAGGCGACGACCTCATCACACATATCCTTTCAAAATAATGTGCGGTTGCTAAAATGCGTCAGAACCTCTTCCTCCAAAAACTTTGACTCTTTTGTTACCTGTTTGACGTTGTTTCTTATGATTTGTTTTCGTTTTCCGTTGATCTGAACTGTATGTTCCTACGACACTTCTTTATTATATCACACTTTCAGCACATTTCTCATTAATTTATTATTTTTACCATTCTACTGTTGACTTTAACGGCAAGAATGATCTGATCGTCATTATTCGAAAATGTTATTTATGAGGGAATTAAGTTGGACACGTTGCAAATGGGATATCATATTTAAAGCACAGTGAAGTTTTTTTTAAAGTCTTGTTCGAGGTACTGGGGGCTTTTAGGATTAAAATGTTGTTTGTCAAACGTGGAATTTGAAGCAGACGGTAAGAGCGAAGTGTTTGTCTAAAGGTTTAGATGACAAATTCCGTCTAAGTGTACTAGGGTTTTGCAAAAATTTTATTAAATTGGTTCATTGTATCGTGACGGTGACGGTGAGTAAGGGCCCTAGGAATGGAACACTACTCAGCCATAAGTTTTTTTGTACATAAACGGATAGATCGGCTAGATTGATTTTTCTAAGTAAGTTTTATTTATAAAGGCAAATAGTTCTTACGGGCTTTTGTACTCTCGCTTCGCGCACTTTTTAAGATTTATTTTTTTTGTGAAAATTTCACGTTCATGGGTTGTAGGCTATATCGTTATATGTTTGCATAATCAAATAGATAGTATGACATACGAAAAACGTGTATAGTAACGTGTGTAGCGTCGCGGTATTCTTCTTTCACTAATCTCTTCAAACTTAACTGCAGTTCAAATTGTGAAGATTGATGATATCGTCTTTCAAGTATATGAATTGAAAGGTTTGAATATTTCCTCGTTTTGTGAGGTTTTTCCATGCAAATTTATTGCCAAAAGAAACGGAATTTAAGTAGTAGCTAATGTAACGGTAAGGAATTTCTTTACCTTTCATGTAATATAATGGACTTATTGTGAGAATAGCAGCATATAAATTCAAAGAAAGGAATAATGTCAAAGGTAATGCTTGGCCGTATTAAAATAACTTACTTTTTTTTGGTGAAAATTTCTCATTTGATTGCCTCATAACACTAACTTAAGTAAACAAATTAAACGAAGAAAAATTTGCAAAGAAAGCCAAGATCAAAGATACGTTACACGTTTCCAATGATATTCCAACTATTCACGACCAAATAGTCCCCTTTATGTTAAAAAAATAATTTAGAGTTGATTTCCTGTTCATGGGTTTTTATTGCCAAAATGTTACATTTTTTTTGGCTCAATACCATTACCACAGACCATTATAATGTGAAAATTAGACACGCCACTACCAAGAAATTTATTGAAAAAAATTCAACCATTTACCAAAGGAAATGAATGTAGTTCACCCTTAAACAACGACAGTATAATGCAACATCGCGCAAAAAAGGGTTTTGAGTTGTTTATAGCTTGTTGCGATGTTTTTTTATTACTGGTACTACTACAGGGTCATTAGAGTGTTGCGAATTCATTGGATTCAAATCTGATTTTTCTGATGACTTTTTTCGCTGCTAGTCTGTTACTGTGCAGTGTCCAATGAAAATTAAAAAAAAAACAATTTTCTATATGATTCTTACGTTATTATGTAACTGAGCGATAATAGTACATTACAGCCTTATAGCAGTAATGTACTATTTCACAACGCAGGCGAGAAATAGTCATTTTCTCCCCTCAGCTGAAACTTCGGAAGCCTTTATTGAGGAAAACGTTGTGTTCACCTCGGGAAAAAATTAGGAATTTTCAACGCACAATATCCTCGGTGAGCAAATAACTATTTTTTCGGTGAACTGTGATTGATAAATCCTCTTTTAGGCACAAAATATGCAATGTAAGCCTCGTGTGACAATAAACGTCGTGTACCCCTATTCGTCACCGAGTTAAAGACAACAAAAATTTTCCTTTTAATCACTAAGTGATGAGTGCCCATTAATTTCGCTATTATTTTCATCCTCTTAAAGGTCCTAGTATTCTCAATGAAAGTAACAGGTCTCTTAATTTCATTGTATAACACGTAGGTGTGGGGTACAACTCAATTAACTAATAAAAAACAGTTACACAGTTCGGTGCTGCTATTATGAATTTAATGCCAAACAATAAAACACAAATCTAACGCATTTTAATCGTTTATAATTATGTGTGGAATATATATACGTTTCATCTCCTGGCAGATGGATGCGAAACATAAACATCAGCTGAGAGAACAGTCTGCAAGACCGCACTTTCGTTTATCATAATTTATTTTTAGATCGGATTTTCTATTTTAGAATTTTAATCGTAATTGATATGATGTGTTTAGTAAACATTGTTCACTCTGCACCGTCATCGGTTTATCTTAAGTGATGAAGTAATATTCAAAACAATCCGTATAATCTCAATTTCTCAATAAATAATAAATATTACGGCGTGGCGGCGTCATGTGTGTGACCCACTCAAATAATATTGTATAATACTTGTGTACTATACATTTCTCTTTCCCTATTATTAGATCATGACCACGCGGTAGTATAATGGATGTGATGCAAGTCACCGACTTCCCAGACCCACGATTAGCACTACAGCAATATGCATATTAGACAATGTAAATATTGAACGTTTTTCTAGAGGGTTTAAAAATACCGATTATTTTTGGACGTTTTCCCAATTCCTGCCAATTATCTCGAAATCAATGCATTCGATTGAATATATTTGTTACCACCCTGCGGTCTCGTGTCACAATCTAGTGTCTACAAACGCAAATTGCACTCGATGTCATCATAATAGTTTTTTTCCTAACGCATGCAAAAAGGTTTTTTTTAGCGAATTTGAGGTATCCTACATGAGCCGGTGACGAGTACTGGAACCGAATTCACTAATAAACGACGTTGGATATTCCAGCACTAGTTAGGAAAAACAACTATTTCCTATCATGTGTCTAAATGGGAAGTATTGAGTTGAATGAAGGCTGAAAACACATCATTTGTACAAGTGTCCATTGAAGCACGAGATAGAAAAAAAGACTTTATGCACAAATATCTCCGAACTTAGTCCAAGTCCAAAATTTAGAACCCGCCTCCTGTAGAAGAAAGGACCAGCCTCTTTTCAATTTAAGTTCATAATGTTAACGTTAAAGGTGTGTCTAATTTAAGTGAAATAGCCGTGTCTTTAAAACAGGCAGTCCATTTTAATAAAATAAAATATTTCTTACCGATTCTGGACTGTCCAACTTATTTCGCGAGTCTTATATCTGGACTGTCCAACTTTTTCTTTGACTCTTATTTCTGGACAGTCCAATTTTCTACTTGCGAATCAATTCTGGACTGTCCAACTTTTTTCGCGAGTCTTATTTCTGGACTGTCCAACTTTTTTCGCGAGTCGTATTTCTGGACTGTCCAACTTTTTTCGCGAGTCTTATTTCTGGACTGTCCAACTTTTTCTTCGACTCTTATTTCTGGACAGTCCAATTTTCTACTTACGAATCAATTCTGGACTGTCCAACCTTTTTCGCTAGTCTTATTTCTGGACTGTCCAACTTTTTCTTCGACGCTTATTTCTGGACAGTCCAATTTTCTACTTACGAATCAATTCTGGACTGTCCAACTTTTTTCGCGAGTCTTATTTCTGGACTGTCCAATTTTATACCTACGAATCAATAAAAGGTTGAATTCCCAAGGTTTGGAACAAAACGCCTTTACGTTAAATTTCGTAAAAGGATGAATTCCCTAGGAACGAGCTAACGCCTTCACACAGACTAATTATTAGACGATGCGAGAGAAAAAAAATTAACTCCTAAGTTACCGACACCGTTCCGGCGCCCGGCTCGCATTGCGGCCCTCCGCTTCGCTACGGGGCAATGGGCCGGATCGCTCGGCGTGTTAAAACGATTTTTATGTACAATTAAAATTGGTATTGGTTGGACAGTCCAGAATTGATTCGTAAGTAGAAAATTGGACTGTCCAGAAATAAGAGTCGAAGAAAAAGTTGGACAGTCCAGAAATAAGACTCGCGAAAAAAGTTGGACAGTCCAGAAATACGACTCGCGAAAAAAGTTGGACAGTCCAGAAATAAGACTCGCGAAAAAAGTTGGACAGTCCAGAATAGATTCGTAAGTAGAAAATTGGACTGTCCAGAAATAAGAGTCGAAGAAAAAGTTGGACAGTCCAGAAATAAGACTCGCGAAAAAAGTTGGACAGTCCAGAATCGGTAAGAAATATTTTATTTTATTAAAATAGACTGCCCGTTTTAAAGACACGCCTATTTCTCTTAAATTAGACACACCTTTAACGTTAACATTATGAACTTAAATTGAAAAGAGGCGGGTCTTTTCTTCTACAGGAGGCGGGTTCTAAATTTTGGACTTGGACTATCTTCGGACATGTATGCACAAAGGCGAATTTATACTATTTCATCGAATAAATGTTGACGCACTACAATATACAAATCGAGGGCAACATCACTAAAGGGCGTAACTCCGGCATCTCTGCAACTTCTCAACCGATTTTGATAAACTTTTTTCCCATGAAAGGTAGAATTATTTCTGATTTTTCTAGCCCAATTTAAATTCAATAGAAAATATGGTAGGGGGATATGGTCGAAAATTCCTTTATTTACAAAAACTGCTGTTTTTTTACCATGTCCTTCAAACAAATAGAAAAATTAATTTAAAAATGGGCTCAAAAAATCAGTAATGTTGGTTTGTAACACTTAAATAGTTGTTACAGACAACAATTGTAAGGTTGCACATAAATTAGTGTTCTTAGAATGAACACATAAACGGAATTCAATAAGCGGACACATCATACGCAGCTTCTTGAAAACAAAATCGAACAATTGACTAGTTTCCATAGTTAGGTAGTCAAATTCCAGAGTAAGGAAACAGTCACATTTTTCCATAGTATATTAGTATAATAAAACAGTCATATTTGAAACAGTCACCTCCAAACACACATTCCATACTGCTTTTCATACTGGAGTTTATAGAATGAAATTCACTTCTACATTTTACGGTTTAGTCATACAGTCCTAATTTAACACCAACACATTGATGGATACAAACCCTCCGTAAAAGTACCATTGTATTCATCGAGTGTAAATATATGAATGTGGTGTGGAAGCAAGTACTACATATTTCCATGTGAAAACTGGTTGGTCCATTTTGGATGGTTAATATACACATTTTCTTCAACGTATGCTTCTGTGTATTGAGATTGTGTACATTTAGTTTGCACTCAACAATTTAACCCATCGTACGTATTTCTTTGTTTATTCCAACAAAAATGCCGATTTTAAGTGCATCAAAATTGATCCTATTGTGTACATTTGTTGTTTATTGTAAGTAGATCCAATTGAATTACATTTCGAAGAGATAATTTTCGGTGGTTGTGCCATTCACGAATTTAGATCAAAGGGAATGATAAATAAAATCGAATGAGTTAATTGCTGGTAGTGTTTTCGGTGTCCATTTCCATTTTTGGTGTATGCGGTGTACATGTATAATATACTACCATTAAGTCAAAATTATATATTTGTAATGTATGAGAGCGTCTCTGAATGAACATCATTGTGTTGTACACACAATTGAATGATTTATTTATATTCCATTCGGTTTAATCAATGGCGTTGACTTGACCTTTCATTGAGTGATAACAACTTTGAATAGTATTGGTTGCCGGATTTAAAAATATTTCTCTTCGACAATTTTTAGCATCATGTAAGGAGAAACCGTCTATTATATCCATATCACCGGAGCAAGTGAAAAGCATTGGTGAATCGGCTGTATTGAACTGTACGGTTAAGAATCCCGACCAATATGCGGTTATTTGGTTAGAAATAATTTTCCATTTTCGAGTGGAACTTTTATTAAACAAATTTAAAAATTTTACGCTACAGGACGAAAAAGGATCGTGATCATCCAACCGATAATGTGGTATTATCAATTAACAATCAAATGACAATGAAGGATCCAAGATTCGAATTGAAAATCGGGAATGATTCGATATCGGAATCGTATCTGTTGCACGTAAGTTGTAGATATTTCATTAATTTCATTTAAGGTCCGACAGGTAACAGTGAGTGCAAAGGAAACATCTATTTTGTACTCACCAGCAGTTCAGTTGTTCAGACGAGTTAGACTCAGTCTTCACATCCTTGAACTGGGTGCTCTATTGCCACTAAAGCTATAAAGAGAAAATCGTACTGGCGCTTTACGGTCGTCATTATCTTTTAAGTAAAAAAATCATAAAAATATTTGCCTCACCCAGGGAGTCGAACTCGATGAGTTAGTAGTAGTAAACGTATAGACTTCAAATATTTGGATCAAATAATTGTAGATTACAGTGGATGCTGCGAAAGTAATTCATTACATGAGGGAAGAATTTTGTGATAAAAACAAACATACAAGTGTGTCTTTGAGCAACAAGCCTGTTGCTTAAAAACAGGCCTTAGACGAAAGATACTTGTCGAAAAGACAGTTACCGAAGCAAGTTGCACAAAAACATGCAATGGAGTCTACGAGCAGCCCAAAATTGTGAATTAATGAATTAAGTAGTTTACGACCTTCCCATGCGAAAGTTGAATATTTCACAAAAGAGTTCATGTTAAATGAATCGAAAATGAATTCTTTATGTAAGAGATCATTTTTGCAGTGACTAACTCCTTTGTAATGGTCAACTTTCGCATCGGGCGGGCAGTAAAGTAATAGAATCAATAAATATTTTATGCCTGCCGTCGATTGATTGAGTTAAATTGTATTTTTGATTTTTTTAAACTTTAGATCTCAGATATTCAGACCTCTGACACAGCAATATACGAATGTCAAATTATCATATCTCCTAATGTGAAGACAACGTTGCACGTCGAACTGTTGGTTCGAACGCCACCATATGGTAAGTTGAGTAACTTCGGAAAAAACAAAATAATTTTCACGCTCTGGGGCCATTCATAAATGATGTCTGATGTCAAAGAGGAGATGAAGAAGAAAGAGGAGGAGAAGCTTTGTGGAGACACGTGACTGGACGATGTTCAAAGAATTATTAAATGTTGTGTGAGATTACCCTACCACAACAATCATCTCAATCATGGGAACGAAATTTTAGTCGATTACATCAATGGAGCGACAAATGAAAACTTTCACTATTTTTTACCTATAAAGTTCTAGATCAATTTTCTTTATGCACTTTGCGTGTAAGTAAGATACAATAAATTCAAAAGAAAACTTCTTTTTTTCGCAAAGCGACAACAATTTCCGTTACATCTGGCAGTAACACCTCAAAATCAACGGACGCCTCAACTATATCCGTAACCGTTTTGTCTGGCAATGCTGCCGAACTGAAGTGCGTCGCTGAAGGTTATCCGCGACCAAGCATTTCATGGATTCGTGAATATAATGCCATTATGCCGAGTGGTGGTCACACGTTTAGTGGCAATGTTTTAAAGATCTCGTCGGTAACGAAAGAAGATCGTGGCACGTATTATTGCGTTGCAGAGAATGTGGTTGGAAAAGATAAGAAAAATATTGACTTTGAAGTTGAATTTGCGCCAGTCATATCCATACCAAGACCGAAAGTTGCTCAAGCTGTAGATTATGACATCGAACTGGAATGTAATGTGATTGCCTTCCCGGCACCGGCTGTACTCTGGTATAAAGACGGTGTTCAACTAAACAACAATGACGATTATGGGTAAGGAAATTCAATTTGGGAAAAGAAATTATTTTGGTTGATTTTGACCGTTGCAGTTTTGTTGCACAGTGGCAACGAAAATTTATTTTTTATTTGTTGGGTAATGTCTATGAAAAATATTGACTGGCTGACCGAATACTTATTTTTGGAATGAAGTCCACTCAGGCATTTCTACAGAATCCACATTGCTGAATTTCATTTTTTTTTTGTCTAGAATTTCAAATACCGCTACTGTTGACGAAATCACTAACTCTGTTCTGCGTGTAAAAACTATGAAAAGTTATCAGTATGGAAATTACTATTGCAAGGCTAATAACAAAGTAGGACACTCTGAGGCCAGAATTAATTTATTCGGTAAGTTTGGTGCAGTGTGGATCCTTGACGGATTCTTTACCTATTTTTTGTAATTGTTTTTGCTCTTGATTTTCGTTTTAATTTTCTTTGATTTCATTTATTATTTAGAATCGGTTATCTATGTGTATCCATGGCACGCGAGCAGCAGAAATTGAGATAACCAATTAATTTGATTGTATTAATGTTGTGAGGTGCTGATCCACAATTTTGTTGTTTTTTTTTTCATTTTCAAGCGTACAAACTTTGTGTAAATTTAATTATTTTGTGTGAATTTCAGCTCAACGCGTTCCGAACATATATTTTGCTGGTTTACAATGGAGCTCATGTGAATCGATGTACCATTCCAATCTAATTTTATTGTTGGGTTGTGTAGCTATTACGATCAATTTGTCGTTTGTCTAAAACTTACAAGAGAAATTCATCGTAAATACCAAATGATTTTTGTTTTATTCACTTGCATACTATCCAATATACTACCAATATGAATATGCTCACATTCCTGATATAATATTTCCGATTTTTTTATTCTTTCTTTCTTTGAACGATAAAAAGTATTTTTGTAATTTGTTTTTTCCTCCTCTTGTAACAAATGAGATTGAAAATTATTTTGTAATATTTAAATAATCGCTCAAAAACCAAACAAAAAAAAAACAACTTCAGGACACAATTACAAAACGTAAATACAAAAAAGTACAAAATTAGATTTAAATAAAATAATTTTTTTATTGAACGTAGATTGTAACTTCCATTTATAATAAACGCCATGTCAACCAATTATTTTGAAAATTTTGGTCTAATAAAACATTTTGTAGAATTTTTATTCGTCTTTCTGATACCTAAGAGCCTAAGAGAAGGCGCTAAAAAGAGGATTTAGTCCGGACGTCTTGAGTTCTTTAAGATTTCTCCTTTTTCTATGTTGTTTGCCATGGAAAATGGAAAATTGTTTTGTGCATCCGACAACTGAAATACGACCTATTTTGCCATGATTTTTCATTAGGAAATGTCAGTTTTTCCCGAACTATATATCGTGCGGGAAAAAACTTCATTTCTTTACGATTTATAGTGCGGGAAAAGAATTACATGAATTTTTCTATGACTATACGATTGATTAAATTTAATATGGTGAATGTGAAGTGTGTATGTTTTCAAGTAAATTGATGTGTTTTGTCTATTTCAGTTGTCCGATGCACAAAACGTTGTTCGTACCTCGACAGGAAATGGATTTTTTCAGCACACGTCCTAATTTTCCTTACTCGCTTCGCTCGTTAAGTTTAGGGCGTGTTAAATTAGGACGTGTGCTGAAAAAATCCATTTCCTGTCGAGGTACGAACAACGTTTTGTGCATCGGACAACTGAAATAGACAAAACACATCAATTTACTTGAAAACATACACACTTCACATTCACCATATTAAATTTAATCAATCGTATAGTCCTGCACTATAAATCGTAAAGAAATGAAGTTTTTTCCCGCACGATATATAGTTCGGGAAAAACTGACATTTCCTAATGAAAAATCATGGCAAAATAGGTCGTATTTCAGTTGTCGGATGCATAAAATACTATTTCCAACCGGAAAAGCCATTTATATGAAAACGTCGAAACCTAAAGTCGAATATCTTCGAAAATACAATATATTTTCGAAAAATTTCTTCTGTTGTGGATAGTATGGCTCATTGCCGATATTAGACGTATGAACTTTTTTTTTGTGGAGTCAGAATGTTGCCCCCAAGAAGTGTCTAGGAACTTTAAAGCCATTTCCCTGGTCATTTCCAATCCGTTGTTCAAAAATGAGGTGTCACTCGGAAGCTTCTTCCAAGTATTTTTGATTGCAGCCGGCCGGCCGTGATCCATGTTCATTGGCCTGAGATATGGCCTGGAAAACTCATGTATTTCCTAATAACGATTTTTTTAGGTTTTTCTTGATCAATAAAAGATTCATAGCTGTAATTTGGGATATCAATTCTAGTGTGTCTTGTACCGACGACTTCACTACTTCCACTCTCCTTCATTTCTGTTCAACGACGATAAAGTTCAATTTTTAGGATGTTGTCGATATTCGCTATAAAAATTGAAATATACTTTTACGAAAAAGCGCTTAATTAACCCATCCAAAATAATGTCGAATCCTGACGTTCCTACTACTTCTTCGTTCTAATTGAGACATGAGATTAGGGAATATATTTATTAAGTGCCTATTCTTAATTGTGTACCAAGAAAGATGAAATGTTTAATTTGAATTTGAAGTGACTGTTCACAGGTGAGACTACAGAGTTACCTGGGATGTTGAATAGCATTTCACTTTCCGAACCTATTCGAAGGGTCTCAGGTCATGGGAATATTTTTTTTTACATTGATGTAGCTGTTGGGAGGTGAAAATTATTTTCATAAGAAAGAATTTATATATTGAACCGAATCATAAATGCGTTTTTAGGCACCAGATGTGCGGCCTTATGTGACAATCAGTCAGATACAGAAATAACTATTATCATGACATTGCTACTTGAGATTGTTTATAACGTCTTAATTCATACAACGAAAACAAGTCATCTATTACAAAAGTGTGTAATTTCATAGGTCTCTGTATATTTTCTATGTTAATGAGAGTAATACTACGGTAGCATTAAAATATTTATCACTCAGCGGTATAAATAGCTATTATAAAATTTACTTTCTTATGCAAGTAGAAAATAAATTTCACCAGAAACAAAATTGAGTATTTCTCTGTTCAGTTGAGGACCCACTCTTCATTCTATTTTTTATTTTCATTTTAGAAAAATAAAATCATCGACGCAAAAAATGCAAATAAAAATATTGTCAGCGATGCCAAAATGTTTTCAATAAAATCTGGCTCATTTTAAAATGAAATTATTCATTTTGAATTCACTTCGTTCAATAAAGTATTTTCTACTGATTGCATTTGCATGATCAGTGTATAGCTCCTGCAATCACCACAATTAATAAAGGACGTAAAAACAACCAAAATTAATTCAACACCTCCAACCCTTAAACAACTTGAATTAGTTTCTTGCATTTACTTGTCCAACATATCACTCTACCTTCACCTCAACGATGAGTCAACAATAAATGGTAAAAGTAACAAGAAGAATAACATGATTAACGATAGGTCGAAAAAGTCTAAAGTCTTCTACCAGACATACACCGGCTCTATTCAGTTATTCATCAACTGTGATCGTATGCAGATATTAAGAACGGAACATTAATCGTTGCAAAGTGTTGATTCAATTTTTAAATTTTTAAACTTTTCAAAAACTCCGAGAAATAATAAAATGAAATTTGTCATCTTATTTTGCTCAGTTTTATGTGCTTTAATTGCTTCTACTACCGAAACTTTCATTAACACTGGTAATACGACAATTTTATTGTTTTACGTTTGATTTGTTTTAAGTATTCGACGGATTTGGAAATAGTCAAGAACGATAAAAAATCCTTGCCTAAATCGTTACGAGAGATAATTAAATCAAAATTAATTTTGTTTATCTCAAGACGATATAAGTGAGATCGTCAACTGTTGCTTTTTCGAATAAAACGGTAAAAATGTACATGTCTGTTTGTGTCTCAAATACGTCGACATTATGATCGATGACTAAATGCGAATGTGTTGACCTAAATTTTATTTAAAATACAGGACTGGTCTTGCGACAGATAGGCGGTGAATAAATTATTTGTTACAAGTTTTAAATACAGTAAAATGGTTTTATTTAACTCGAGTTGTCCATTTTGGGTAGAGACTTTGGGTAGATCAGAATTCTGACTATGTATTTGCAAGCGGCTTTGTTGCTTTATTTTTTTATTGATATTTCTGAAATTGTTAATGTCGATGCGACAGCTGTTCCTGTGGTATTCTGAAGACATTCTTCTTGAGAAGCAATGTCTGATTTTTTTGTACAATTGCCATACGATGTTGTTTTCTAAGAAAAGTTTCCCTGAGATCCCTAATTACAAAAAAATACCTAGTACAAAAACAAAGCAAGTTTTAGGATTCCTAAATTAGGAAGGTTCCGTTCGCAAAATTTAATTGCTCACAGTCTTTGTGTTATTAAGTTTAAATTTACTCAGATCAGTCTCAAACTTTTCTTTAAACTATATTTTGGAAACAGCAAATGAGATGCGAAAAAAAACATAAAATCTATTACTTCATTTGTGTAAAGCATGTCTCAGTGTTTGATATAACATCATCTATCGCTTCAATACTATCTGGGGATCTTGGCTTGTTCTTGTCGTCGTTGTCGATAGCAGATAGTTATAGCCGCTTCTATGAGATATAAACTCTGTGATTTTCCCAATTAAGAACGTAAAACTATTACAATTTGATTATAATTTATCCGAAACTAAGTCAGACGCTTAAAGTAGAAGATGTTATTGAGTTGACAATAATTTTACAATTGACCCATATTGTATTTATGGTATGATATGATGTGTGTAGGCCATTAATTGTTTTACATTAATTTCGAACAAATATAGTAAAACAAGACTCGCGATTTTATCGTAAATACCATTTTGTATTTTAAGTTTAGAAAAGTTTTATTTATTTGAAAATCGTTTTCAAATCGCCCACTCACCGTTTTTGGTGAGCAATAAAAATACGGCGATAGTCTAGTCAAACGAAACAAATAGACACTGAATGTGAGCGGGAGATTTTTTTTACTTTGTAATTCATGTGATGATATTTGATCTACCACAACGTGTTTTGACAAAGTATTTAAGAATGTCTTATAAATTACTTTGAAAACCATTACAAAAATAACAAAAATGTTTCTATCCCCGATTGACTGAACTATAAGTCTTCCAGTGATGTATGAGGTCAAGATGTATAGAATTTTATCTAATTCTCTCGATACAAAATAAATAAATTATTTTTCTACCTTTTTACTATCTCACTCACTTGATTGTATACCGGTATTATGACAACAGAAGACTCTGTGCTAATTTAACTTTTTATTTTAATAATAATTTATTCAAAGAAGGTATGCGAGAACAAGATCAACGAACTTGAAAAATTTTATGATTTTTTTTTTGCTCGGTTGTAATATGTGTAATAGTCAAACAAGTTGGGTGTAATGGTTTTTTTTTTGCAGTTTCGAAGAATTGTACTGTAGTTATCTGCTATAGTTCTACAATAATACGTGAGGTCAAGTGGTCGAGTGAATGAAACTTAACTGGAGATTGAGAAATGAATTGTACCAGAATTAGTTGCTTCATTTAGACAATGTTACAGTTACATTAAGGTTTCGTTTCGGCTTCATCTGGTCGTTTGCTCAGTTTTTATAGATCAGTGTATAAAGGTTTTGTAAGCGCACTCATTTTTATATTATTTTGACATTAATTACCATACCTGTTTAGTTTATACTCTCTTTGCGGGAAATGAGTTTTGATGCTTAATACTTCTCTACCTCCTATGTGCTGCGAAATTCATTTTTTGCAGGGGTGCCGCAAAAGAAAAATTTACTTTCGCCGCGCTTAAGAGGTAAATAAACTACATAATTGCCTTCGGCTCAGCATACAGACTCCACACTCTTCAAAACAACGATTTCCCACACAAGTATGTAATCTACTATTGACAAGTACTGAGTCACTTTCCGCTGTTTCCACATGTAGTGACATACAATATCGAAGTGATGTTTGTCCATTACATTGGTTTACGCAGACTATTATCTTTGAAGGCTGAAACGTAATAAAGAGCGCAATTTATATTTGTACAAATTCATTGGGGGTAAACCATTACGACTTTTGACACATGGGAGAAATGTCAAAAATTCACGAAATTGCCATATTTACCAATTTTTTTTTTTAATTTCACTTTATTATTGTCCCTTTTTCTAAGTGTGGAACACAACCAATGAAAGTATAAACCAGGTATGGTCTGTTCAAACAAATCGGAGGACATGAGAGGTGGGTTTGTTTATATGAAATCGCTATGTCCTCCGCTCCATACAAAGTTTGACATTCAACCATACCTTGTGTTGACGTTCATTGATATTTACGAACTGCAGCGAGAAGTGATCTGTGTTTTCTTAGAAAAGGAAATCATTGCTCTAAAATACACTACCGTTCAAAAGTATTCGATCATTTAGTGTTTTCAGTGTAAATTGACAAACTTTGAGATGGCGCCAAAAATCGAAATGGTACCGGATTTTCACGAAAGATGGCGCATTGGATAACGTGATCCTTAATCTTTAAAGGAAAGACCTTCAGGGAAAATTGAAAATTCTACAAATTTTCATATTTGGTGAAAACATTTTTTATATTTTTCCTTTAAAGATCACGTTATCCAATGCGCCATCTTTCGTGAAAATACGGTACCATTTCGATTTTTGGCGTCCTTTCAAAGTTTGTCAATTTACACTGAAAACACTCAACGATCGAATACTTTTGAATGTTAGAGTACATCGGAATATATTTTAACGCATACGGTGTGTGTATTGTGCGCTATATACACGACGTATATAAGAGTCAACAAATTTACCCTAGAGAGCTAAAGGTTTTGCAAGCAAAATTATATCACTAGAAAAAGAGATGTTTCCCTACTGCGATAAAATACCTAACTGATATAAGGCTGTATATAAGAGACTCGTACTAATACTCGCGCAAGCGCTCGTATACGTATACGTCTCTTATATACAGCCTCATAGCAGTAATGTACTATTAACATGAAAATTTAAGAATCGTCACCGAGAGTATGTACATTATTTGGATTTACATAGACACACAGATGTCAAATTAAATGAATATCATTCCACCGAATGTTCACCGTCACAGGAACTGTTACTGGCACAGTTAGCACTTTAATTTTTTTTTTGACATGAAATAACATTTTACATTGAAAACGGCCGAAAAAGATCATTATGGTCACTATCACTAAAAATATTATAGTAAAAGTTTCAAATGAATTCTGTTATTCTAATCAATTCCCAAAGATGGAATTCTCAAACGGTCGAACGAAATGAGATGTAACAAAATCGATCATAGAACTAACTATAGCCTCCAACATATGCAGAAAATCAACCATACCTCTCATAATATACTTCAGTTATGTTATGCTAAAATTAGAAACGTTTAAAAAAACACAAATTATTTATAGACGGACAACTATTTCGAAAATTAAATGTCTGTAACTCACTAAAGTTTTATCCATTTATTCTATTCTGCAAATTCATATACAATTCTCGCCTCACTAACTTTTTCACGGTATGTACATAGACCATAAATTCTAATCACTATTTTAGCTCAATGAGTTTTTCATTCATATTTTCTTTTCTAAAAAAATAACACGAAAATGTCTCTTTTCGATTATAATCATCTGTATATTGTTGTAGTCTGTGCGAAGATATTATGTGCTATTGTTTATTACATTGTCAATAGGCGATCCAACAATAATTTAGTAATAATTTGAGCCAAGTAATGAGTGATAGGAGAAGACGTTAGCTTAGCATGTAGATTATGTGTTATAATCGATTAAAAATGAGTACGTTTTTCAGACGTTGATGACTGCTAACTGTCGTTTAGTAAATTAAATGATTGAGGCAGTATAATCGATGAAAGTAGAAACCAGGTATGGTCTGTCCATACAAGCCGGAGGAAATAGCGATTTCATATTAAAAAAAACTCACCTTTCGATGATTTTCATTGAGAGGTGAGTTTGTTTATATGAAATCGCTATTTCCTCCGCTCCATAAAAATTTTGACATTAGACCATACCGATAGAGTACACTTTCATCTAGTATAATAGGCACTGGAGGTACATAAATCTAAAATAGCACTCACATTAGCAGTGAAAAACTTAGCACACATTTTCCACTAGAAAGAGGAAGTTTACTGGAATCTGGCTTACATGAAAGAAACTAATTTGGCCTTTCACCAGGGCTTATTTTAAGGATCTTAAATTCTTAAAAATTCCTAAATTTTTCGTAATTTTATCTGGAAAATAAAAAAACTGTCGTTGCTACGGCCTTTTCAGTTGTTTTTCATGTCTTTGAGCTAAACTGATTACTTTGGAATGAGATAAATATAACAGAAAACAAAATTTATAAATTTTCAGAATTTTTGTTAAATTTGTTGTTTTTGTTAAATAGCCCTGCCTTTCACAGACAACAAACGTATAAGCAGTGAAATAAATTATTCGCGTCTGCATATCTGCAACTTCTTTTGTTCTATATATTTTGTAACAGATTGAATGAATTGTTGATTACGTCGTCATTTGAACATTTTTTGCGCTGAAGGCCATTCTTCAAAATAGCAATATGTAAATCGCTGGTTAGAGATGAAGAGAGATTGTTTTGAAATTTTGGGCAATTGAGCCTTACACCTTATAATACGGCTTATAGTGTGGAGTCGCTTAATGACACACCTGTTCTCACAACTTTTATAAATAAAAAAATCTTTCAGGTCCGAGTCTGGTCAACAGTTTAGCAAAAATACCTCCGGGCATTCCACCGCAAGGATGTCCACTTTGTGATTCGTCTGTGTACACATACTGTTCGAATAAAATGATTCATGACTCTTGCTGTTGTAATGGACCATTAGGTAATTATCAATTCATACCGTCATAAGACGTCGATACATTTTATTGTTCTGTTAATTGAATTTTTTCTCATTAATTAATTCAGGTTTTAATGGCGGGATAGGATTCAATTGCCCGGTAACGAACTGTGCGTATCTGCATGCTAATTCGTGCTATGAACATTCCTTAATCACAAATTGTTGCTGTAATAGCCCGTATAGAAAATAAAAGGAACGGCTCACCAATGTGTAACATTCTCATCTAGTTTGTTTGTTTTTTTAAATTATTTATTTTAACTTTGGAAAATTAAATTTTTCTTAACCAATTTTCATTTTGTGTTTGTTTATTATCATATCAACAGCTAAAAAATCACATGAGAAAATTTTCATTTTCTTTAAGAATTATTGCAGGTAAAAATCGTCAGTCATGAACTTTACAAGTTTTCTTCAATCATACTTTTTAGACGACACCTCCAGAAACATAAACTCCAGAGTGAAATAATTAATATTATGTAAAGTCGTATTTTCGTGTGATCAACTATACATTCTGCAATAGATATTCAAGGACGAAACATCTAGCATAAATCAGAATGTGAAAAGATATTCAACTTGTCGGTGCGAAATTGCAATGAATGTACATACCCACGACAGAGTAAAGTTAACCAGGCAGGAGCGCTGATTTGACTAGGGACCTGAATAATCTCAAGGGGGTAATCACTAGTAAATCAAGTAAATCACGGTAAATCACAAAAAATGTTGAAAAATTTTTGAAAAATTTTTAATTGTCACTGGATTACATTTCGAAGTATCGTGGCCGTAAACATATAGGATAAATTTCATGAACTAATACAAATTGAAGTAAATAGATTCAAATTTAGTAGAAACTTCATTTTTGATTTACTTGATTTACTGTGATTTACTGTGATTTACCGTGATTTACCGTGATTTACTGAGCTAGTAAATCAGTGATTACCCCTCGAATAATCTAGTAGCCCAATATTTTTTGCGAACAAAATTTTTCAATTTATGTCAGTGTTCATTTGAGTTCATTTTCATACAATGGTCCCTTATTTGACGTTTCGAAAATGAACCGCTCCTGCCCGGTTTATTTTACTCTGCCGTGACATACCAGGTACGGCGGATTTTTCAAAATCTGTCGATTTATCTTGGACACACTCATTATTTTGTCAAAATAATATGAAAAAGGGGGCGTTAGAATCCGTTTTTAAAATTGTTATTTCCTCCGATGTGACATTAAACCATACCTGGGTGGTTCATTGCGAAATTGGCGTTCAGTGTTCCAGTGATCTACGCAAACCATATGACATGATATGTTATATATGTTTGTTTTCGTTCTTGGATGATAGCGGCAATGGGAAAATGAAAAGGCGGTTTGTTTTGCAATATTTCGGATCTAATTTCGACCCTTCATCAGGCTTTAATTGATAAATTGAATGTGTTTTGAATGTATTCAATTTATGAATTATAGCCTGATGAAGGGTCGAAATTAGATCCGAAATATTGCAAAACAAACCGCCTTTTCATTTTCTCATTGCCGCTATCATCCAAGAACGAGAACAAACATATTCATTCGAACGGCAACGAAACAAACCCACAGATGATATGTTATATGACAGAAGCTTCTCCTCTATCTAAAATGAATTTAGGCGAAGCCAACACGCTGATTTTCGACATTTTTAAAAGTCCAACGAGTGTGTCTCTAAAATTATTACTAACGACTATAATATTACAGATAAATCTGTTTCTTATTGTCAGAGATTTAAATCAAAAGCGATTTTGACCATCCCGGTGAAACCAATTCTTGACCAGTTCCAGCATGAAAATGAAATTATGTAAGACAAAGTTTGTAAAGTAAATACTGAGAAAAGGCTCCTAATTCATTCAATGTCTGTAAGTTTTAAAAATCGCCGATGGCTTCTTTTCAATTTGTTCGTAGTTTACGAAAATTGACTCTTACTCGGCGAGAAAGTTTATGTTGAGATACTAAAGTCTCCAAAAAAGAGCAAATCCCAACAAAGATTCGCCCAGATTTTATATTTCAAATTTTGCCTCCGATGAGTGCATCCAATGATAGAAAATCATAGACCGGCTTTTAGTACGTGTCGATTTAGTACCTACATAAAAATGCAATTGGTACCTACTGGTAGATGTGTTTGTTTTTGTTAGGTTGGATTTCCATATACAAACTGTATGATACCGTTCAGTGGTATCAACCAGTGTCTCCATGGAAATTCAACTTGACAAAACCAAAAGTCCGCGTTTTAAATTGTCAGTAGAATTTTTAAAAAAATCACTACAACCGTCGCTCTGCGCACTGGAGAAGGAACAAAATAAAATCGTTTTTTAATTAAATAATTATATTTTTTGTGATTTAATTGTTTTAATGATGGACAAAATTTCGAAAGCTATGTAAGTACCACTACCACATGGTCTGCTATTGATATTCGATCAAACAGGTGCATTGTTATCGAATTTCTAAAAAATTATTTCGGCGTTCATTAAATAACTGTTTTTTTTTTCATAAAAAAATTTAAAGGCCGTTGTCGAATGTTTGTTGTTTTATGAAACGTAAAAGCAGCGACACATCAGTTTCTTTACTGATGATCTGTTGGTTTTACAATAAATTATTAACAAACCTCGACAGCCAAATCTTTCATGAGTAGGGCGCTCATTCGTTGTTCCATTTTATTACAGAGATCAGACAGAGGATGAGATCAGCAAGCTGGCTAAACGTAATCTGAAGGAATTAGTGAAAAAATGGAGCAATATATTTACACCCGATTTGGTCGAATCAAATATCCACCTGTTGAAAGACCATGTCCAGACATTTTTCAACGAAATACTGTCGGAAACGGACAAAAAAGAGGAAACCATTTTGAAGCGAATTGACGGTAATTTGACACTTTAATTTCTATTCAATTTTGTTGGTGTTGTTTATCAAGTTTTTGTTTGTTTTTCGTTCGAATTCGATTGAAGGGCTTCGGAAAGAACAAGTCCAATTGCAACGGCTTCTTCAAGTTGAAAGACGTATCGATCTGCCCAAACTTCCGTTGTTAAGTTTTCAACTGGAACTGGATAAAAGTTTGGAAGATCTGCGCGAAGAGCTTCAGAGCCGTAAATTACAAATCAAAGAGTTGCTTCTACAACAAGAAAGTCTGTGCAACATCTTGGACGAACCGAAGTGGAAACTGTACGAAGATCCTCTCTCGTCAGCTGATGAAATCGATCTATTCAAACAGAATTTGACTTATCTACACGATTTGAAGATCGAACGGGAGAAGACGCTGATGAAACTAAGATCAGAAATCGCACAATTGAGTCATGAACTCGACTTGCCGATAATCGAGGACCCGTGTCACAGGTTTGTCTTTCGAGTTGATATTTTTTAGGTGCGACAATATTTGTTATCAACAAAACATTTTGCAATCTGTAGTCTCTTGAACAATTCCGATATAACGCTCTCTAATTACAACATTGGTCTGTTGTCACAATTGGAACGGGATTTGACGCAACAGAAGATCGAAATATCGACTGCCGTTACCAATTTGAAGAAAAAGTTGGAGATTCTTTGGGATTGCTTGGAGGTGGACAAAAGTATTCGCAAGAAATTCAATGCCTACACTGGATGTTCCCAGGTAACCATTTCCACATTTAATAATCTCCTGTCTTTAATAATCTTTCACCGAAATTTAACATCAATTGGTACTGATTTCTGTTACGTCATTTACAGGCTACTTATGACAGATTGAAACAGGAGTTGAACCGCTGTGAAGGAGAAAAGCGTCGACACATCAAAGTATTCGTTGATCGAATTCGTCAGGAGATTTTGAAAGTGTGGGACCAGCTGTTGATGTCAGAAGAAGAACGTGAACTATTTGGAGCATTCACTAGCGAATGTTACAATGAAGATCTGTTGCAATTGCATGAGCTGGAGCTGGAGTCGCTAAAGGACACTTTCGAGCAGAACAAGTACGTGTGCCACAGCCATCCAATCATAATAGTCGAAACTAAATTTCTGTAAAAATTCTCAGGAAAATTCTGGAGTGCTTTGCCAAGCATAAAAAACTATTTGAACGGATGATTGCATTGGAGACGACCAATCCCGATCGCCTGCAAAACCGTGGAGGTCAACTGTTGAGAGAGGAACAAGAACGCAAGAAAATTAACCGAGAATTGCCAACTATCAAACAGGAAATACTCGATTTGGCTGCTGTATACGAGCAGCGGAAAAATAAACCATTTTTGGTGTGTGGACGGAACATTGTCGATGCAACCAACGGTTTGTATGAGGAACGCGAAGAGCGGAAACAAATGTTGGCCAGCAATCGCAAACTGAACGCTACAGTCCAACGAACACCGATGTCGGTCAAAGGCAGCAATCGTAAAATGAACGGCACGACCGCTCAACGCACGCCCATTTCGGTGAACAAATCGCAATTGAAACGCACCGGTTCTGTTACTATGTAATTCAAACTTCGGCTGCTCGAGTTGGGATCGGAAAATGACCGGAAAAATATTTTTTTATTTTCACAGTGCCACAAACGATGCCAAGAAATATCGATCGCATCTGGAAGTACCTGGAAGTTCAAGGGCTCAACGTGGCCTGTTCAACGATCAGAATACGAAGACGGCCTTTGCGCAGCCAGCTTCAGTGGTGAAAAAGAAGAAGACGACAATTATCAAAGCTGTTGTCTCGTCTTTGGTTAATCGTCGTCAGGTGAGAATTGGACACCAATAAAATTGGACTCTGTCGTTGATTTTTGAATATTTTTGTTGTTTTAGTCGATGCGGAACAAAAAACGTAAATCCAAAAACAGTTCAAAGTGTTCATCGCTCAATCAATCGAAGAAGAAAATTCCATCTGCTGAATCGTCAGTGCTTGATTACGGCGACTTTCAGGTAAATGACATTTAAGTGTAGCAAGGATTTAGAAAATTTCTGCAAATTTCCAAGAAATATTATGACTTCAGAAGTCTAGCCATTTGTAAGAACTTTATTTTCGAGTATAATAAACCCTAAGGTCCGTTCCAAGTTTGTATCGAAGTTTGTGTTACGATAAGAAAACGTCTAACGTTTTTCATTGCACGTTTTTACTCCGGCAAAAATTCCTCTCAAGTCCTGTCAGCGAAACATTATTTCCATTCACTCCTCCTCTCACTCTATGTCTGTCCTAAAGCTTAAGATCCGTATGCCCGAAGAATCCAATGGTTTTTTGTGTACTTGTTTTGGACGATTGATCCAATTTCTCGAGTAGTGGACAGAGCAGAGCGAGGTCTACAAGCGAAAGTGCCAGATCGTCCCAAACAGGTACACATGTAATTTTTCATACAATGGGCCGAAAGCCTGGGAAATAATCGAAAATTGCTCTCATTATCAACGTTCAAAGACCGACACAATGATGGAAACATATTTTTTTGCTTTTCCCATTTACAGCACGTGGTAAGTGCTCGGAAAGCATCCAGATCGTCCGAAATTGACGACTACAGATCACCGTTAAGACAACGCAACGACAACAAGTCGGCGAAATTGCTTCGTCCGCAAACACCCAGTCAATCGCAACATGTCTCGCCTCGAGCTCGCGGCAGTAAATTGTCAACGCGTAATGTACCGATCATGTTCTAAATATGCGTTCATGTAGCACATGCAATTTTTTTTTTGTAAATTTTAATTTTAATTTTTACTTTGATTTACCATCGTCGGACGTTCAATGGCCGTATAAAATGGCTTGAGTGTAATTTGTCAAAAAATCAAAATTGAATGTCATGTGGTCAGAATTTATTAATGTTATACGTAGCGTCTAAGATTGAAGGAAGGAAGGTTTAGTGTAAGTTAAGTTTTTTTTTTGTTTTAAAGCGAAGAGAAGAGTACAAAGGCTCCACAAGCTACAATTAAAATGAATTTTTGCGGTAAATTAATTTACATTTTTAATTTTAGTTGTCGCGCTAATTAAGCTCCGTGCATGCTTGCTTTTTCTATTACAACAATTCATTTATAATTTTCTACGGACAATCAAATCAAATTAATTAGTCATTTGAACATCTATGGGAGGAACCGTTTCATAACCTAAAACATTTTCGTTTTATAATCTGATCCTTGATGCTTCAATACCAGTTCTTCAATACTCCAATGGATTGTAAGTTATTTTACTTAAAAACTGGCTAGAGAAAGCTTTTCAACGCTCGATCGAACTTATTCCATTTCGTTGTTGAGTAAAATAATTCTACAGTGCATGTGAATTGGATTGAGGCATTTTTGGTCAGTTTCTCCATATTTCTGACAACGTTCTTTATAACTCTCCAGCAATAAAAATTCAACCGAAAAATTAAGTGAGAGTTGAGTTTGCGCCGCACTGATGATATGTTTAAGAATCTTTCATACTCTGAAACATTTCAGTATAGTCCATGTTCCATCCAAAACATTTCACCTTTTGATTCTACAGCACCACAGAGCTATTTTTCATTCGTGGAATCTTACTGTAATATGAGGTTCACAAAGAACACTAAGTTTCGCTAAGTTTGAAGATCTTCAGCGAAATTGTAATAAAATTTTCTTCAGATTGCTGATAATATTCCCAGGTCGTGAAAGTTCGTTTTTCGTACACACTTTTACATCTTCTGATCAAAACTAAATTTTGCTCAGTTCGTCATTAGCAACAGTACCTAATTTTCAACACGAAACAAATGTCTATCCAGAATTCCCGAATGGAATCCACAATTGAATAAGATGGACCATCGCGCCAGTTATATTTAGCTCGTTTCAATGTGTACTAATAACTAATAACGCTTTTAGTATTAGAATATTTTTCAATTAGAATCAACACAGGATCTGCACGTTGATTTATTTGCAGCAAAAAAATCATGCAGACGAGCGAAATTAGAGTAAAAGCACTTAATTAAGTGAAAAATTGGTAAATTTTTCCGTTTCATTCATTTGGTATGTCGCGCTATATTACCAGTCGGCCCATTAATTTTAATATTTCTAATTTGTTAGTAGTATTATGACTAAAATGATATTGATTTTCGAAAAGTTAACAGATAATTTCATCATTTTCGAAGAACATGTCATTTAAGTCTACTAATTTGCGCAGCAGACCAATTGATGTGAAGTGTCTCGGAAAGCTTTGACTTCGATTATATATGTGCGAAGCAATCGCATTTATTGTTTTATGCAAATAATGTTATGTAAAGTAGAAATATTTATGTTTTCCGTCCAACGGTCTATGCAAAATAAAAATTAATCAACAAAATGGCGAAGTTTTTCTTTGTTCCAATGCACAAATGCACATCCATTAAAGAATATTCAAATAGTGTGTGAAGCAGAGTATGGTTAAAATTATGTAAAAAGTGCGTACACTCTATTTGAATGGCTTTCACTGAATGGCTTTTGAAAGTTTTATCTTCGCACAAACTGAGCTCGGAGAAGAAGACACATAAGGAAAAGTTGTGCGTACACTTCCGAAAGAACTCATAAAATTAAGATCTTTCGACACGCGAATGTTATAGTGGAGTAGATTAATTAAAGTTACTTTACTCACTACACCCACGGAAAGTGACTCATTACTTCAATGATCTTAACATGAGTAACTTGCATAATTGTTTGGAATCTTATGAGGGGAAATCCACTCTGGTAATTGATTACACCCTGCTCGTAATTGCCGGAGAATCCGGAAATTAAAAGGAATTGACAATAATTAATGGAAATTTAAAGAAATTGACAGGAAGTACCTATAGAAATTGAAAGGGTGAAAGAAATTGAAAGGAATTGAACGGAATGGAAAGGAAGTAGAGCGAATCCGGCAATTAGATGAAATGATCCGGTAATTGAGGTAATTAAATGGAATTGACAGGAATTAAAAGGAATTGAAAGAAATTGACAGGAAGTAACTATAAAAATTGAAAGGGAATTGAACGGAATTGAAAGGAAATAGATCGAATCCGGTAATTAGACGCGTTGCGGTAATTGAGGTAATTAAGCTGAATTGAAACGAATTAGAAATTGATTTGTCACTCTTTTGGTCAGTGGTTTCCCCCTCAGAATCTTGTATTTTGCTATGTGTGATTATAACCCTTGCCTTGGACTTTAAAAAACAAAAATCTCCAAATAAGGACGTAATCTACTACTACAAATGCAGTTGAGACAAATCTGTTTGCAGCCTCAAAACAGATGTAACGATAGTACCCTCAGGCATCGTATACCCAGAAGTGCAATTCGACGCTTATAACTTCATGTATAGTACTTGCGTAGTGCATAATCTTTAATGGGTTTCCGACTAATTGACATACGCGGTGAAATTTTCTAAATTCAAAATATTCAACGATGTTTTATGTGTTTTGATCACTCGAAAGTAGTTTTGATTTTTTCCGCTTCGACAGTGACAGAACATGCGATAAATTATTGTTCAAGGATTTTATGAAAGAGGGTGACGTGCGATGTTTTTGATAGTAAGAATATAGAAACGCACAACATAGTTTTTATGGAAGTTGAATAGTTTCGTCGATTCGAAAAATATGTATTGTTCATTTCGACACCAGTATAGTTAGCTTGGATCATAGAATTATATTGGAGAGATCGAACAGTGATGCTAATGCTTCTCCGAAATCAAATAATACATGGGCACCAATAACATGCTTGAAAATCACTAAACTGGGCGAAAAGCTTTGTTGTACCTCGACCAAAATCAACAAATATTAAAGAATTGACTCTTAAATAAATGAAATTTGAGCTGAAAAGTATTGATTTCTGAAAGAAGTCCATATCTTCAAAAAGTAATTAGTTGCAAAGACTTTCTGGTTTCTTTCATGCTCCACAAAGTTAGTTCTTATTTTACTTGATGTATGAAACTTCATAACAACGAAATATTGCAATTCATGTTGAGCCGTGTGTAAACTACGATTTCTGAAGTTTACTTTTGAAATACAATTTTACTGAATTTTTAGATGGGAAAAATCACCGCCAAATTATTTGAAAAAAGAAACATTGCATTTCTGAATAACATCGCCAAAATGCTACGTTGCGCCACCTATTAGATCAACGTTGAACAATACTTTACGCCATTAGAAAATCCTATTTGTCTGTTTCTGCAATAAATTTATTTTGCAGTTAAACAGTTGAATTGTTTATTTTTATACATTTTTGTCATATATGTTCTATAAAACAATTTATAAATGGTCGAGCACAAGTTAACAAATTTAAAGGCAGTCCGAAAACGTAACTTTTAATTGAAGTTTTGCAAGAACTAAATTGTGCCGGTGAAACGCTGTCTTTTTTCTATACTTCAAGAGTACATTGGCTGTTGCTTGAGTAAGTAAACATAGAAAATAATTTTTTTTTTAAATATTTTTTTATCCTTTGTGTAATTCAGTGAAACGAGTTGTGTAATGTTGATTTATTCTCTGCCATAATAATCGGTCATCTGGCACCGTGGTGTCCTAGAACAACAACTAATTTACTCCCGAATTTTGTTTACGAATGTCAACTTTTTTCCGTCAATTCATGGAAAATATCTCATTAAATTCAGACATTAAATTTACCGCGCTATTTTTTCAATATTTTCTACTAAAACGAATCAAGGTCAATGGGATTTTATTCATGAAAATGTTTTTTTCCGCACTTATTTCCATTGTAGGGCATTACAATTCAGAAATTAATATAATCAGCGAACACGCATTTCCAATGTTAGCCATTGTAACACACTTGAAATGAAACCGATTGTGATCAGTTGATTTATCATAACAAACAATTGGGTTACAATGTTTTGGTCAGTTCGGAAGCCTGTGCCACTGTATCGTTCTGATTGATTTCGATGAAATATTTTTGCTGACCTAATGCAGTTCGTATTACTAACAAATCAGACACTAAAGGGAAAAAAGAATATTTTTATTTGAAGGTTATTCACTTAGAATGAAGAGTATCAAGCGAAGTTGATTTTGCCAATTGAAATTTTTGGTTTCTACCATATTCAAGTCGATAGAATGCAAACATGGTCTGGACATTCAATTATTATAAATAGAAAGCAAATACGGTCTGGGATATCTGGCATTTCTGCTTAAAATTGTGGAAAAATTGATCCCGTTCGAGATTTTACATAGACTATGGAAACGAAGAGATCACGTTACTTCGAATCAGCTATATTTTGATTCAATTGAATTATGTAGTGAGATCTTCCGTTCGTTTAAGGAACTCACTATCTTGTAAAATGCACCAGTCGTACAGCGCTTAAAAATTGGAAAGGGTTTGTTGTATGGTCTATGTTTATATTTTCTGTCATTACAGTTGAATCTGGATAATTCGGATGATATTTGTTGAAATGAATCCGTCTCTAATTTTTGACTTCTTCCTGGGAATGCTTCCATTTAAATTTTATTTCTAATTTATAAGTCTACGAATCGTCTCAGTAAGGCAAGGTTTTTGTAAATTTTAGTTTCCAGAACTTCATCCTCGGTTTGTGGAGGTTCATTGTACGGTTACAATTTCTTCATAATAGCAGATTCTAATTCTAAGAGTTTTAAGAACATTTAAATATCTAATGAAATAACTGAACTAGAGGTAAATCCAGAACATTTAACAATGAAATCAATTTTGTCTGGTTATGGGATTTGAACGAAAATTAAATTTTGTAAAATTGTTGGACTTACCGTAAATTAAAAGTAGGACGACAGATCTGACAAATATTCGTGTCAAATTAATAATAGTCGTCTGACATCCTTTACATATCAATGGGATCATTTTTGAATTCCTTGCGCTTTCTTTTCTAATCTTCAACCCTCTACTACCCAACCTCGTTTTAAAATTGTTCAGGTGTGACGAATTGGTATTCCTTGATCTACCTGATTTCTAAAATCGAATTTGTAACAATTTTTACCGGATTCATGCCAGGGCCTATTATTCCGAATAATTGTGAGAAGATTAAGAATTCTTTCGGAGTCTTTTCAGAATCTTTCGGAATATTCAGAATCAAAATTCCCAAATAATAAGCCCTGATTCGGATCAATTTTTCCTGTCTTGTTGTGACCTCCTAATTCATGAAAATATTCAGTTATTTTTTAAGAAACGCTGATACGCAGCCCGTCAAATTTTCACGAGAAGGAATTTTTGCTTACTTTTGTTTCAGCTTTAGCTAGAACGGCAGATTTAGTTCAGTTTGGAGTTAATTGTGTTGTCGTTAAAAAATTATAAATTTTAATAAAAAATTTGAAAATTGCCGGTTAACATGTCCTCGTCTTTCGTTCAATTACAGGGTGGCTATATCCAGTGTCCAACATAAAATATCCTCGATTAAGCCAAATCCATCACTATTATGTCCAATGACAATAAATTCAACATACCAAAATTCAATGAATCCCAGCAAAACATTGAAATAAAAAACGACGTCGACTACATGTCTTGCTTGTACAATTCCAAATCGCCATCCGCCCGAACAATTCTGATTACAAATAATTACACACAAGCGAATAAACAAAGTTCAACGCCCAACAATAGCAGTTCCATCACAATATTCACACATAATAACACCGATCCGGATGTGCCGACAAATCTTCCGCTCGATGGCATAAATATATTGATCAACAATCATTTTAATGAGCCACAATCACCCAAATCGAATATGCCAACAACTTTACTTCCAACACAGAATGGAAGGGCTAAAGATGTTGAAATTTCGCTGAAAACCGAATTGGAAGATGATGGACTTGATGGCAAAACGTTCTTCACCGGCGACGATGTGCTGGTTGTTCAGTCGAACGATCAGTTGCGTTTGGGCAGTGTCATCGATGTGATGAACAATAAATATTTGGTAAAGTTTGGCGACAATTCCGATTGGGTACAAGCTGGCAAATTGCAACGACTGGACAAACGTGAAGTGGACGCTCAATGTATTCTGTGTAAGGAAGTTAACGATTTTGTGGACAAATGCGAAAGGTGCGGACGCGGTTATCATATGAAATGTGCGGGTACTTTAAGTGGAATATGGTTTTGTAAAAGGTTTGTGTGATTGAGTTTCATCGGTTTCGGTGGATAATTAATTTGACTTTGACTCGTTTATTTAGGCGTCATAAGAATATAGTGAAGATCGAAAGTGGCCTCAGCAGTGCTGTATCGCTAACTAGTGTTTCAGAACTACCATACGATGTAAGTGGATTTTTATTTATTTATTTCAAAACAGAACAGTGGACTGAACACACCTTTGGGAAACCCTCGCAGGGTGACGGCACCACCTCCAGGAATGCTCATTCCTAGGCAATAGGTGTTTGACCACTAGTTCATGTCCGGAGACTGATTGTAGCACCCTATGATCAGAGGATGATTATAAATGCTCATCTCAAGATACTTGAGCTCGATATAGTTCGGAAGAAATTCCCCTTTGGATCTTTGGTCTTACACTCTTCTACTCGCCAGGTCACTTTTCGCCATAAAACTGGTATCTGCAAAGACATGGCGTAGGGCCAAATTCTATCTGTTTCTTAAAGTATTAGATGTGTGTTGTGCGTGCTCCTTAAACAATGTGACCCATTGAACTGGGTCGCACTATTTAAATTTAAAAAGAAACTTAAACAAATATGTACAAGCACCGTATGGAACAAAAATAATAGACCGGGTACAATATAATACTGGTTCTGGTATAATACAGATCAAGCGATGTGGAGTGCACAACTCTGAGATTTGGAACTAGAAATTAAATGAAGCTATCGAGTGGAATCTGAAAGTAAATTTTCTCTGTGGATGAAGGGCAAAGAAATGACCTCGAATCTGCAATCTACTCACCTCTGTATGTTCTCCTTTCCTACAGTTAAGTTCTCTCACATGGAACCGCAGTCATAAAATCAATGATCAAGACACTTACTGCTATTGCGGACGGTCCGGATCATGGTACAAGCAAATGATTCACTGCACCCGTTGTCGACAGTGGTTCCATGGCGATTGCGTCAAAGTTCTAAAACAGCCTCTGTACTGCGGCGACAGGTAAATAAAAAAAAATTATAAAAAATTATTTTTCGTTTTTGTCGATTTCTCCAATTTATGTTTTACCCCTACCACCCGCATATAGATTCTACGTCTTTGTTTGCTCTATTTGTAACCATGGCACCGAGTATTTGCAACGGCTACAAATGAAAATCGAAGAAGTAGTCGAACTGATTCTATTCAATTTGACTGTTTATCAGAATAAACGTTTTTACGATGTATTGCGGGTCATTGTACCATATGCTAGAGATAATTGGTCTGCGTTGCAATTATCGCCAAATGTAAGTTCGTTTCGTGCATTCATTTTTTATCTGTGTCACCAGTGTCGTCGACATAAAGGTTTGAAATGGAGACAAATAATCCGTTTCGTTTGATTTAGATGAAGAACATGAGCTTTGTGGACATTCGTAAAGAAATTATTCGTGTTCTGAATGGACAGAGTTCGAGGTTTGACTGTGGCCTAGACAAAACTGCATTCGGCCTGAGAGTACGTAAGCCGCCATCGTCGCCCACTGTTATCCTACCAGCTGGTCCTATTGTTACTGAAGAGTATATACGTGAACAATGTAGGGAGATTTTATTATTGCCAAAGAGGTTCGTTACGTCACTGTGTCACTGACACAATCAACAGTTTCAATTTTTCTATTTTACAATTCCCTTTTAGTGCATCGACTGACCACATCGAAACCGATTTGGAAATGAAAACATTTATAACTGGCGATGCATACAAAAAAGAACTGAGCTTAACGGATGACTATGAAGACAACAAATTCGAATCGGACGACGATAGTTCGAACAAATTAGATACAAAGTCACCGCCACAGAACACTAGTGACATATCATCTAACAGTAACGACTGTATGGTGTATTCCGATAGTAGAGATGCATCCGACGACATTAAACCGGCGACGCAAAAGGCATCGCGAAAACGAGGCCAGAAGCGTATGACCAAACTGGCAATGGATGTGACCAAGGCAATGGATGTGATCGAACTGCCCGATATATGTGACGATAATTCCTCCGATGATAATTCCAGCCGAAGTACATTAGACTTAATCATACCACCGCCAAAAGATTTTCATGGATTCAACAATCCGTTCGTAAATGAAAGTGCCAAACAAAGCACCACAGATGTGACGCCGAAAGCGACAAGCGCAAATCCGAAGACGAGCAGCAACGTGCCACCATTAACACTATTTGGTAATACGAATTTTACGCCTGCAAACAATCAAATTCGCTTTGTGAATATTGTGAAACGAAGACTATGCGAAAAAGACATTATGATCGGACCAAATCAAGAAGTGAAGCGAAGGAAGTACAAACGCAGATCGGGTAGTGGACCAGTTGAGGTATGTAGCCGGAAAGCAAACGCACATCGCACCGCCCAATTTACTTATTGTCTTACTGCTCATTTACAGGTAATCAGTACGACACCAATACACGCCTTTTCCAAATCGTCGTCCTATTTACCCATTCGGACTGATTTTAAAGACTTATCACTAGCAAACATTCGTTTGCAAACTAGTAAAGAATCTTCATCTTCATCATCAACCAGTACATCTCAAGCGACAACACCGACTGAACAACTACCATCATTGGCAATAAGCGCACATGGCAGACGGTTGCGGAAACGGGACAAAACCAGTTATTCGAATAAGCTTCCGCGGCGTCTTTCAACTAGCAATAATTGTGCAACACCTGCATCATCCAGTATAAATGTGTCGATACCGTCAACGTCGAATGGCGCGCACAGCAGTTCGGATGTAATGAACGGCATTAGTGACTTACACTCATCGCTGAATACATTTTTCGGTGCGGCCAATCGAATTGCGGCTCGCGAAAAAGCCATTATTAGAGGAAAGCGAATCTGTGCAAACGGTCGCACAGAATATCTTATCGAATGGGGTGATTGCATTTCATAGTTTTCAATATTTTTATAGAAACTAAATCGTTCAGGGTTCTTCTGTTCTCTTTTGCGTGGATAATAATGTTTGCCCCTTTTTTCGCTATGGATGCGAATCGTATTTTAGTTTAGCAAGACTTCGAAATCTACTCTTCATTCCATAATTGTTTTTTTTTGGTGCTGAATCGCACACTCGAATACTTGGACCTGGTATGTTCGTTGGGGAGCTTTTTTTTATTTACATATGACGGAATCAGAGAATCATTACCTTCCTACATTTGGAATTGAATTTTTTTTTCGAATTAAAGACTGAAAACCTAATATTTCTAATGAGAAATAAATGAATGGAAATGCAGGGAAATGACGTGGATTTTTGAGAGTCTCTGTTCACCATTTATTTAAATGTTCAATGAATTAATTGTTTAAAAAAAATGATTTCTGTGTTATTCTCGACTCTTCGGGATAAAATTATTTTGAATTTATTCTTTGATCCGGATCAGGCTCCAAATTCTATTGCTCCTTTCTATTGTTCGACTTCGAGCTTCTTGTTCTATCATCTTTGGTGCGTCTTGTTGTCTTTGGTGTATTCTAACAGAGAAACAACTCAATTTATTGCCTCTGTAATCACAAATTGACAAACCACATTTGAAATTCGGAGGAGAAACGTTGGAAGTACCAATTGCACAATCCAATTCTCTTCTTTAATTCCACATGCATTACCAACGTCAAAACATTTGCGTATGTACATTGTACACTAACGTGGATGTCGCATGTGGATTGAAACATTTGGATTTTAATCGTTGAAAAAGATTTCTTCATTCACCGTATATTGTTTTATGACTGCTCAGACCGATTGAATGGAAACTGTTAAATTTTTCGTATAATCCATACTCCGAACAATTGATTGCTAGAATCGCTTGGAGTTAACAAGCAAGCCCGATTTTTCATTCGTTTATAAACGTAGAAAATTCTCTATCAAAAAACTACAAAATCCTTAAATTTCTAAAGAAAAAGGATGCAGAAAAGCTACTGCGGACGACAGTGGAATCTAGATAACTTATCCTAACAAAACTATTTCATTCAGTAACTGTTCCACCCGATGGATAAACAAATTCGAGCACTTTCGTTTGATGACCGGATCAGCGGGAAAACGGTTGAAGCAAATTCCTACTTAAGTTTCACTGATGTCCGTTGTACGATAGTTGACCAAAAATTCTTTAAACTCTTCTACAATGAAAATTCTGTGATTTTCGAAGAAAATTCTTTGGGGATTTTGTTTTACATCCTTTGTCATTTAAATTTATGACCGCTCCGCTCCGTGTTTAGTTGATGAAATAACCTCCTACACTTTGATGTGATATCTCAGTGTTTGAACGTGGAACTTACTCGTACTAGTGAGACAAACACTAAAATATCGCGACTACTATATGTAGCTCCTTAGAATTGTTAAACTTGCTGGAGCTGTGCGTTGAAAGATTTTTTTTTAATTTGAATTGAATTTGAATTTGAATACGTTGGCTAGTACTCACATGCATTAGGAAAACTACTATTCGGTGACCATACAATTGCAACGACAAACGCCTATCGTACCGTTTATTTGTCTTTATTTGAAAGTATTTTTTTTTAAACGATGTCTCGCGATAACGTATTTCCTAACAGGGTCTGGAAAACACAATGTTATTCCATTGCAAATTTAATTTTTTAAGTTGAGCGAATATACCAGCACCTAGATATTCGAAATGCTACAGCGTAATTTTGTGCGAGTAACCACGCGAATTTTAAATATTTTTGACTGTAAATATCAGTGTTTTAAATGTATCCTACGAATGGGAAATGGTTTTTGTATGATGTAATTGGAAAGAGCGTGCCGAGGGTTTTATAGAATGTTAATATCAAAAAATGGGAATGCAACAAAAAAAAATCTTTTTTTTTTGTACAAGTTTAACTTTTGATGATAAACTTTTGTGATAAAATAAAAAATAATAAAAGAAAACCAGCGACATCTAAATGACTGCCAAAATTTAATTTAATTTTTTTTAAATGCAAAATTTATTAAAACAAAACAAACAAACAAAAATTAAAGAAAAGGAAACCAACAAATGAAAAGATTAGTGTTGATCGTGTCACATCATGAATTTTAATATGAAATATGTAAATTAAATCAATTAAATGTTGTCAATCAATAAAATATTGGTGAACGTCAAAGTTGTTTGCAGTACTCAAAATCAATCCAATCAAATCACTTCCACAAATTTGCAGGACGACAACTATTTAGTCTGACAATACATCAACTAGAACAAATATAAAATTGCCGCAATTATAAGGTAGGGATGTGTTTCATTGTTTAACCTTATTGGAAGTACATAATTTACACAAGCAAGTGATATGGTCATATCACCTGAGTTTGAATTTTCTTTTGCAAATAAAGGAGACGTCATTGAGATTTAGACATGACAAACAAGACTGTTTTTAAGTCTCTATACGCTTTTACCACTACTATAGGCATAGGTTGAGACATAACACATGCAACGCATACATGTAAAAGATTTGGAGGCTTTTAACGTCTTACATACAAGTATTAATAATTTATCGATTTATTGATTATAGATGTGGGTAAAGTATGCACAACGGAATAAGTTTTGGTTCATTTAGGACTAAACCTATCTTGCCCGTTTCTTTTTTATATACTCATTGAAAAGTATAATCTGAAAAGAATCATAATTCGCCAATCAACATAACAATCGCATGTTCTACATCTATACACATTCATTCCTGGACCCACTATCGCATAGGGGTTTAGATTAGCTTAGGATCACATGAGTTAGAAGTGAATTTTGGCCAACAGTTCATTCGTCATTCATCAGTTGTTTCATTTTTCATTCGTTGTTTCAGAATCGGTTCTCATAAAGCTCCAACAAAATTTGAAAATTCGCGCAAACATCAACAGAAAACAACAAAAAGCCCAAACTTTAGGTCCAAGTAGAGTCAGATTCGCATAAAAATGAAAACGAGAACAAATCTTCCGAGTCTTATGTTTCCCTAGAGTATCTAAAGACACCGTTTCATCTCGCTAGTTTCAATAACTTCGACGTTCATGAGATGAACTTCATCTTTATGATTTTCGCGATGGAATAACAAGGACAGATTCACTCACTCAATCAGCTCACGCGCACATCCATCCATTCACTTTCATAGCTCAGCATAAAACTAGCATACTTCTCACTATTCAATTGTCTGCACAGAACTTTGGTATATTTGGGACTAACCTATCTAAATTGTGGTGGAACTATACTCACCATATTCACCACCATTACATTTTATTTTCACCTCATGGATTTTCAAAGTTACATTGTCAAAATATCGTTAGAACTTTTATTTTATTTTGTGCTGTGTTAATCAATAAAACCGTTCCTCGGGGTGTTAGGTTTTTCCACTTTCGATATAATAACACATTTCTGTTACATTTACTTAAAAGGTTAGGATTTGTCAAAAGAGTTGATTGTAGTTAGAGACGCTATTCCAGATACAGGGCCATGGTTTTTCATTTTACCCTAAGAGATTTTGGGTGAATTGATTATAAGAAGACGCTACCTACGGAGATATTATAGTTCGTCCTGATCTATAACAGATGTCTAGCGATACCAAATTAATTAGGGAACACGATTATGTTAGTGGTTCTGCAAGGATACATTCCGAAAAAGGCGATTTGAAATGTTGACCATTGTCAGCAATTTAATGTTATTATTCGACAATTTACCCCAATAAATTGAGGCAATTCATTCGGCGTTCGGACAAAATAACCCCGGACGAAATAAATCCGGACATAATGTCCCCTGGACAAAATAACCCCGGACAAAATAACCCGGACAAAATAACTCCGGACAGAATAACTCCCAAATAAAAAAAACGATATAGTTACTCGAATATTTTCAATACACTCAATATATTCGAATATTCATGAGTACATGGTCGATATGTTCGAATATAGTCGAGTACATAGTGGATGTATTCGAATATATTCGAGTATCTTGTCGAATATATTTGATATATGCGAATATAGTCGATATATTCGAATATAATCGATCATGTTTGCTATATGCGAATATAGGCGATACATACATACTAGTATGTAGTCGATATATTCGAATATAGTCTAGTTCTTAGTCGATATATTCGAATATAGTGGAGTGGAGTACTTAGTTGACATATTCGAATATAGTCGTTTATATTTGATATATGCGAATATAGTCGGTATATTCGAATGTAATCGGGTATATAGTCGATATGTTCGATGATAGTCTAGTACGTAGTCGATATATTCGAATATAGTCTAGTTCTTAGTCGATATATTTGAATATAGTGGAGTGGAGTACTTAGTTGATATATTCGAACATAGTCGTTTATATTTGATATATGCGAATATAGTCGGTATATTCGAATGTAATCGGGTATATAGTCGATATGTTCGATGATAGTCTAGTATGTAGTCGATATATTCGAATATAGTCTAGTTCTTAGTCGATATATTTGAATATAGTGGAGTGGAGTACTTAGTTGATATATTCGAATATAGTCGTTTATATTTGATATATGCGAATATAGTCGGTATATTCGAATGAAATCGAGTATATAGTCGATATGTTCGATGATAGTCTAGTATGTAGTCGATATATTCGAGTATAGTCTAGTTCTTAGTCGACATATTCGACGATAGTCTAGTATATAGTCAACATATTCGAATATAGTCGAGTACATAGTTGTAGTCCATATATTCGATGATAGTAGACATATTCGAGTATAGAGTCAATATATTCAAATTAATAGTCGATATATTAGAATGTACTTGAGTATATAGTCGATATGTTCGAATATACTCAAGTATATAATTGATATAATTTAATAGATTATATGCTGCGCCGCAGGCCGTGGAAAATAAAAAAAAAAATAAAAAAGCGGGGTCGAGGGGCGGCAGCCCCCGCAGAGGGGGGTGAAGGGGGGAGTATCCCCCCTTCAATGTCGTCATCATTTAGTCCAGGGGTTATTTTGTCCTGACCTGATCGGGGTTATTTTGACCGGGGTTATTTTGTCCGGGTTATTTTGTCCGGAGTTATTTTGTCCGGGGTTAATAAGTCCTAGAGCCGTACATATCATGAATTCGACGTCTTTCATAAAATCAGGTTCATTCAACTAAGATATTTTTCATGTCATACTCAAGTGCAAATGCTGGTATGTTTCTGAGATCCCTATGTTGATAGAAATGCTTGCCAACATTGGTAATGTGTTATTGCACCATACCAAAGTGAATATGAATGAATGGGCTCTAGGACTTATTCATGATATGTACGATTGTGATATCTGAATCCAAATGCTGCGATCCTGAATCGTTGATTTGAGTTATTTGGACAATTCAAATTTTCATTTTTCTTTTCAACGACGCGCTACTCTAAATCCTTTACGTCGCGATTTTGAATCTACAATGTACTGTGCCTGTCGTTTCAGGAATCCTCTTGATGGCACATCACCTTCGTCATCGGTTGGTGCTGTAAAAGAAATCATGTTGAAGGTGAGCAATGCCGTCTATTTTGTACTATATATCTAATGGAGATAATCTTACCTGGCTGATTTGCCTGACCAGGTGATGCTGACGATATTTGACCTGTTGTAGTGCGACCAGCCATTAAATTGGAATAACATGTCGGAAATGCTTGTGGTGGCAACCGTTCTCTTTCGTCCAATGCAGAAGTTGGTCGAGTGGTAGGACACGGTGACTGTTGAGTTGGAACTTGAAGTTCGTCTAACTAAAATATGTGGTTTAATATCAGACAGTTACATTAAGGACTCATTTGACTATTGTACTTTGATAGCAAGATCGTCTTCATCCAAACAAGTCTCTTTTTCCACTTGACCGCTTGAAATTAATCCCTTGCGTAATTTGTCTTCGAGTATCTGTAAGAGATCCAATTTGTTATGTACCCGATTAAAGGTGAATTGTTTTTAATCTTACCCGCAAGAGCAAGTCGTTGGAAATGTTTCCACTAATTAAATCTTCTAATTGGAAGTCGATGCTGCCAACTGTTTGAACGGGATCTATAGCTTCATCTACTTCTTGCAATTTTAAAACCAGGTCCAACAAAGTTGACTTGATAGAACTGATGACATAATTGGTGTGCGCGTATGATTTCATACACTGTTCCTCGCGTTGTTGTTCTTCGCTGATGGTGTTTTTGAATTGTTCGACTTGCTCTTGATTTCTAGAAGTAACAAGTGTCCGTTTGAGTAGCAATTACAGCAGAAAAACAGAAATGTCAACCCTACATTTCATTTTCTTTAACATCGGAAAATTTCGACGTTTCTAATTGAGATAAAAGCATTTCCCTTTGAACTTCCAGATGCTTTTTTTCACCTTCAGTCACTGTTCTCAGATAATTTAGGCGTGATGTTGATTCCTTTTGTGCTATGAAACGTTCGAGCACTTCCACTGTTGTCGTTGCCCCAGTCGTCTCCATCAATGCTTTAAACTCCATTTCCATTTCGCTAGTCATCTCTTGAGCTTGTGCATTCGAATCTTGTTTACCAACTTTTTTGCCCGTTTGTTGGTCAGTTGTCGATTCCATACTACCCTGATGGACTAAGGCTTTGCCTGTTGAGAAAAGTTTTCGCTCCAATCGTTCTAGCTCTGCTTTTCGTTCTTCAACTTGGCGTCGAAAGTCGAACGCTTGCCGTTCCCTAGATCTTGTCGATACATGCGCAGCATGTTCTTGTCTCATTAGTATAATCTTCGTGGCATCCCTCATCTGAATAGCTTCGTTGTGTATTTGCTATCGTATCAAAGAAACAAAGTCAGAAAAAGAAACTTTTTATTCAATAACGATCTCAAACACACTTGCATTCTAGCTATATCGACTTGTTGATCCGTTATTGCTTCTTCTAATTCCAGTAAAGATTTTTCAAATTTTTCGGAATCAGCCATCAGAGACACTTTGATTGACTTATATTTCTTAAAAATGTGTTCGGCTTCCATCCATTGCGTTGTCTCTATATATTTGTTATTTGCCACAAATAAATTGTTTAGTAAATTGAATGTTCAAATTGATACAATTGTTGTTAAATGATATAAGGACAAACCGAGCAAACACAAAGTGACTAGCACTTATGAGAGAACTCTTTAGGCGAACTTACTTTTGTGTATGGAATTTTCCAAGTGACAAATAAGCTTTCGACTTTCGGCCTCTTCAATTGTGCTCGGTACGTGTTCGACGGCCGGATCTTGATTATCATTTTTATTAGCTAATGCTTCGTGGTATTGTTCAAGCAAATTGTCGAAGAATGTTTTTCGTTTTAAGTATTTGTCGTTCAGCAGATCCAACTGCTTCGTTAAGTCAATAAACTAATGACAGTTGACAAGGTTTTAGACAAAAGCCAATTAAATATTGCGGTCAAAAGTGTCTCACTTTCAGGTCAATTATTTGCACCGCCTCTTCTGCTGTTTTCGCTCCTGGTGGATAAGGAATTTTTCGAACGACCTCCTGCGGATTTTCAACACTTTTTCGCGAATTGGCATTGTTCAAGTATGTAAGTTTTCCTGTTAACTCTTTTATGTCCTTCTTCAGCTCGGTTACCAAATCTGAATTTTGCTTTTCCTTTTGAGTCCATTCACCAATGTACGCTTTCTTTTGACCCTCTACGAATTTCTTATTTTATACTTAGCATACCAAGCACTGTATATAACATACCAGCCAGCAATAGTTTCTTTTTCAGTTCCAAAATCTTTTTATTTATTTGCACGGAGCCTTGGTCGTTTCCATTTTCTGGTGTTTTCGAGGCCATGGTTAATTTAATCTTTTATTTCATTGTGTTTCTATTATACATCACATAACACGATTCATTGACTTTTCCTGGGTGACTATTGAAGGGTGACTATAGCAACGGTTTCTATGTAAGGTAACTGACAGAATTTTCTATTTTATGTCAATGCAATAACAATTTCATTGCGATAACAAGTTCGCTGTTTTTCGTCCTTGTCACAGCACTGCTCCTAGCTTGAACATAGAACATATTCGGAGGGTGATGAAATTACAGTAGGCACTTTTGTAAAGATAGATGATTTGTTGTCATTGTACGAACAATTCTAAGCGGAAGCGCTTATCACTAAAGCCTCCAAATATGACAATTGTCAATTCTGTGTTCATGCTAGGAGTAGTGCTGTGTCTTTGTACAAAACAAATTATTAATGTCGTACATATTCTAAGTTTAAAAGCGAGGGGTGACTCACTTCTAGATTAAATGGATTAAATAGATTAAATGGTATTAAATGGATTTAATGGATTAAATGGATTAAATGGATTTAATGGATTAAATGGAATAAAAATTGGATTAAATGAATTAAATAGGAAAAAAGTTCATTTTACCAAATACTGTAAAAGTCTTAAAAATGGTTAATTTTGATCGAACCACGTACTACAACTCATACTACAATGTTAAAAAGCGAAAAAATCCACTTTTAGGAGTTTTTGGTGTAAAGTGGATTAAATGGATTAAATAAATTTAATACCATTTTTAACAAAAAAAAATTTCCTATACCTCACGAGTACTTAAACGACCTGGGGATCGTGCAAATCTAATTTTCGTAATTAGTTTACAAATTTTTCAGGTGGGTAGCCCAATTATTTCGGTAAAACTAAATTTTTTTTTTTGGATTAAATGGATTAAATGGATTTAATGGATTAAATGGAAGTGATTCACCCCTCGTTTAAAAGTCATAAACTATTTAGTACAATCGCTAAACCGAACTGGTGTGCATACGTTATTTTGCACCAGCTGGTCACATACAACTCCAAATGGGACCAGCTGGTGCAAAATGACGTATGCACACCAGTTCGGTTTAGCGATTGTATTGTAATCGACCGGTGGTATAAAACTTTATTTTACCTGGAAGCCAGACTAATTCCAGGGGTGGCGTTATCTAACATGCAACAAAACAATATAATTTTACTCACAAAAGTAGCCTGAGCTCAGAACAAGTAAAGTTCAACCGAAGACAGCTAAACAAACAGAGCAGAATCACTCTTCCCTTTCCCATGTCAGGGCCGGATTATCGTTTCCAGCGCCATGGGCCAAGTGATAATTTAGCGCCAATACCAAAATTTAAATTTTTGACGGAAATCTATTGTGTTTTTGTATTCCCTCAAATTGGTTCATGATCAGGCCTCACATGCAACATTAAGCCACCTTATTAAGGAATTTAGTAGGATTTCGAGCAAAAGTAAGGAGAAAATTAGGAATTTTGAAGTTCTAATAGATAATGATGATAAATAAGGGAAAAATTAGAAGTTTTCGATCTAAAATTTTCAAACAAACAAATGAAAAATGTTGACTTGAATGAAAATCACAAATTTCTAAACAGTAAAAACGCCTAATTGTACGATCCATTCGGACGATAATAATTTCGTAATGAAGCGAAGTACAACCAATTGACAAATTTATTGGTTACTAAACTTAGAATAACCGAGGAGCATATAGAAGGGCGACCACTTAACATTTTTTAAATTCTAGCTTAGTCATTTTCGATTTTTCTATGGGCTAAAATAATTTTTTCGACTTTTTCTTATAAAATATTTTTTTTGGTGAGAATGTAGCGTCAAAAATGCCTATCATCAGACAGAGTGTTTTTGATTGTTGAGGTTGAGGACGAGTCATCTCAGTGTAAAGAATTAGGCTGCATCTGTGTGGAGGACAAGTAAGCTTTCGAAAATAATTTTGCAGTTGAGCCTTTCTTGGAAGGATGGAACCAACCTTTAATGCCGAAATGCATTGTTTTTCACTGAAAAATTTAGGTGAAAACACAATTGTCCTCGAAAACGTTCTCAGTTCGCGGTTTGAGTTTCTTTGGATTGGACTGCTTTGCAACGCAAATCTGTATTTTTTGGCTAAGTGTAACGTCAAGCATAGGGACAGCTGGCAAATAGAGTGATATTTTAAATGAAAATTTTCGTCCCAATTTTTTTACAGTGCCATAAATTTGTTTGCTACACTCACGGTGCGGTTGAACAACTTTTTTTTGACAAGTTCGTAAACATTGGGTTTCTCGTCGGGAAATTGTTTTTGGGAACCAAACAAAACTTTTTTGTTCTGGCTCAAAATCGGCTGCTTGTGCATGTTCGAGAAAAGTGATAAAAACGACGTTTCTCCATACATTTTCCTTGTGTTGCTGAAAGTGACGAAAAAAAATTGTTCCGTGCGAACGCTTTCTTTTTATCGATAGACAACATCATTTTAAACAAAAAATTGTTCTACGGCATGCCTCCAAAAGTCGTAGTTTTTTTATATCACTAATTCTGTCTGCAATTTTTGTAGAATTCGGTACTTCATATAGAAAAACAATTTCCCGACGAGAAACCCAATGTTTACGAACTTGTCAAAAAAAAAGTTGTTCAGCCGCACCGTGCACTGTTCACTTTCAGTTCTACCTCACTCATCCTTGGAAGTACGTTTGCAAAGTATATTCTTTGACACCAAATGATGGTTCTGACTGTTTTATTTTTCTTCAAATGTTTACTCGAATATTTTCGAAAGTTTAGTTGTTTTCCTCATAAATGTTGACTGGGCGTTTTACACAACAACGATTTATCTCAACATATATAGCTTCACGTCGAAACAATACTTTGCGGAGGACATAATTTAGATGAATTTGAATGTTAACATTAGGCTCTGTGGTCAGAACTTCTACCATATACATTTTGATTGCGAGTTTGTGACAAACTGACCAAAATTTCGATTATTCTCAGGAAGAACCCAATGTTTTCTCACATTTGAGCATAACGAATTTGTACACAAAAGTACAATTTTCTGTCATCATGATTAAAATTCCAGCGCCACTTTTTTCCAGCGCCAGTGGGCCGGGCCCCCCAAGCCCATATGGTTAATCCGGCTCTGCCCATGGTACGCGTGAAGCGAATGTGGAGACAAATTGCCGTTTCGACCTCCGGATCCAGTGGCGGTCAGAGGTTAGCGTGGTCTAACCATCTTCAGTCGATTCCACTGGTCCGTTACACGATACAGCCGCAAACTTTACGCTTGAACTAGTGTCTTAAAGTTTGTTCAATCAATTTCGTGCCACCTTACAATGGAAATACGGAAAAATTCTCGGAAGGCTGCTTCGAAAAACATCCCTTATACGCAGCAGAACGGAGTCAATCGAAACCAAGTTAAATAAAATCAAAACAAAATTTTAAACGTTAACTCATTGGGAAGTTTGCGGAAATGACGTATAATTTATAAGTCAACTTAAATATAAGCTGGAAATTATAGGTCACATGTTCATGTAAGAAGCTCTGGAAAGTTACTTGTAATTTTCAACTTGTAAGTGGGCTTATAAATTATACGTTAGTTGCTCAAACTAATTATCATTCCGAAACCTTTTCCTGTGCAATGTGTTACGTCCAATATCCTCTCTAGCAACCTAACCACATTCATTAAGGTGGTAAAAATGCAACGTAGCCTTTGCAGTTTACATGTAAAATTAGAAGTTAGTGAACAGTGTATGATTCTACAAACAAAGGAATAATGTGGTATTTTGACAGCGTCAAAACGAAGTTTGCTTGCTAGAGAGGGTATTGGTTAGGTCGCATGGATGTTTTCCAACAGACGGAAATTTTATGTCGCGCCATCTGTCGAATAAAAGCAAATGTAGAGGTGACAATAAAAGTCCAGCAAGACATTTTGAATAAATACATGTCATTGCTACTGCACATTGAAATCACATAACTGGAGCTTTGGACATTTTTGTTTAATTGTTTCTGTACAATTATCCAGGCGATTTAGTTTCTAAGCCAAAAAACACTTAACGGAATGACGAAAATACGGACAAAAAGAATTAAAACCTTAGTCCATCTAAATATACCATAGATGGACTGTGGTTTCAATTCTTTAAAATATGAATCAAGATATTTCATTAACTCGAATTTTCTATCAAAATATTTTATCGAAGTTTTGTTACAAAGTTACAAGAAAGGTAATCCTGTAACCATCATAATATGGTTAATTTGATATAAAAGTACCGAATTATAAATACTTTAAAGAAATAAATTATATACCTGCTTGCATGCATATAGAATTGCATGTTGTACTTCATACTCATGTGATGTTTTGTTGGTTGGGTTAAGTATATACATCCAGCGCTCAGTGAACTCACATGCATAGAGTTTAGGCGATCAGAGTATTTGTATGAATGTCTCATTCTGTTCGTGTAAAAAGCTCCAATCCCGCCAGATTCATCGGCGCTGATACACTTAACTCTCGTAGATAATTCCTCTTTTTCTCTCGATGAACTCATTTCGTACCCTTGTGGCTAGTTTTTTGCCAGTTTATTGAAACAAATACTTTGACGAGAATTCATCATCAACTGTTCTATTTTGCTTAAAACCATTTTTTTTGTGATATTTCATGTGTATGATGTAAAGTACGCGTACTTAATACGGTGAAGGGTAAAATTCACCTCTAATCAGGTCAGGTTTCACATCTTTCGGGATTGTGGTTCTCGGGTTTTAAAAATTAGAACGGGCTTCGGAAAGTGTACTCAGCTAGCTCGGCATACTTTGTCTATAGTCTTTTCACATGTCGGTAAGAGTTTCTTGGTTTTTTGGTTTTGTTTCTATAGCTTTAGTCGAAACGGAGATATGAATGGTTAATCACTTTTATGAAATATAGTTGGGTATGTAGTGGTAATTTCAATTCAAATCAATTTCATTTATTTCCAAAAACAAATTTCTTAAATTAATCGCAACGCGTAGCTCCAGTTACAATTCTAAGGAGCTACAACAATAGATAGGTATGTAGTAGTAGTTGTTGTTGTTGTGAAGACGAATTAATTCAGTTTGCTTCGGTAGTCATATATCATCGCTGCAAATCGAGTACAACGATAACCCAAAGACATATATGCATTCATTAATTTTCCTTTTGCTTTATTTCTAACGTGTCCTATTCGCATTGGTAGAAGTAAAAATTGCACTCTACTGATGTTAATAAGCCTCAGTATCGGAGTAAAATGGGTAATCAATGTACCCGTCTGTTCCTTGAGTATAGAAGGTAGGCCGGTTATATTTGTTCATAGGTAGATCATGTCGCAAACGTTCCACCAAATCAGGATTCGCTATAAAGACGCGGCCAAATGCTACTAAGCTATTTTCCCTTTGCTCGCATGTTTGAATAGCTTTATTCCGATTATATCCACCACAATTTATGAAAGGTCCTTTCCATATATCACGAAATGGATTTAACGATTCTTCAGGTTCTACGTCGACATCACTTAATCCGGACATTCTAGCTTCGATGAAGTGAATATAAGCCAAATCAGGATGGATCTGTTGCAATTTTTGAGTAATGTAAGACCATGTAGCTACAGGTGTGGCATCTACCGATTAATAAAAGGAATTGAATGGCTGAATATCGATCGAAATTCTCTGATATTTTTTATTTCCACCTCTGACATCCAGAAACTCAGACCATGGAGATAAACGTATGGCGACATTTTTGGCACCAACTGCTTCGACAACAGCATCGATAACCTCCAGAGCGAAACGAGCACGGTTTTCAATCGATCCACCATATTCATCTGTTCGAACATTGCTGGAGCTATTAATAAATTGATCTATAAGGTAACCGTTGGCAGCGTGTATTTCTACGCCTGAAAAGTGAATTGGAATTAAATGTTCCCTGTAGCAAGTTCAAAAACATTCAGACAACCATCAAATCCTGCTATCATTGCATTTTTAGCAGCTTTAGCGAAATTTTTAATTTTGCATTTGATTTCATCAACAGTGATCGCTCGCGGAACGTTGTATTTTCCACCAAGCATATTAGTCCCTCGAATAGGTATAGCCGACGCTGATATAGGGTTTGTGGCTCCAGCGCGCCCAATATGCCAAAGTTGATTGAATATGATACCACCTTTTCCATGCACTGCATTTACAACACTTTTCCAGCCATCGATTTGAGCGTCATTATAAAGACCAGGCGCAAAAGAGTAACCGTCACTGTCAGGAGAAATCATAGTGGCTTCAGAAATCAATAAACCATTCTTTGTAGTACGTTGCTTATAGTATTCCACACAGTGAGCTAACGGAATGCCATCTTCGGTATTTCGTAGACGGGTCATCGGTGCTAATACTATCCGATGATTTAAGTTACAATTACCAACAGTTACAGTAGAAAACAGCTTTGGGTTACTCATTTTGAGCAACGAGTGTGACTGGAACACCGAAAAAATTAGTTGCAGATTCTCAATTATGAGTTAGATATAACTTTTCTTATCGTCATTCGATTACGACGATTTCTTATAGATATCAACCACAGCCAATCTACAATCATCGATATAAGCAAACAAAGTAAAAAAATATAATTTCAATTTCCATAGCTTATGCAAATAATTATATCGGTGTGCGTGAATTTTATATAAATTCAAACTTACATACAAAAAGACACGGCTGTCCTCAACGAAAATAAAGTTTTATGAAAATATAACCACCTTCTGATCCGAGCACCTGGGACATATAATGGTATGTAACATCACTAGGATCAAAAAGGTGTGTTTTAGACCCAGGTGGCAAAAAAAAACTAACATTTTTATATGCCGTAGAACAATTTTTTACTCAGAATTATGGTCTTTATCGATAAAAAGACAGACATCATTTTTTTCATCTCTTTCAGATTAATCTTGAAAATATGTGGAGAAAATCGTTTTCCTCATAGTCGACTATGGGGACAGATCTAGTTGAAGACTAAGTAGAGTGGTTTTGAACTCTTTTTAGGTCCCAGAACTCGGAAACTCGGAATCATTTTGTGGGTACATTTTCATAAAACTTTGTTTTCGTTGACGACAGCCGTGACAAAAATCGCAAACTTAGTGATGAAAAGTAAAAATTTCGTTGGCTTTTTTCGAAAAACTTTAAATGTAATGAGGGATTGAAGTTTTGACCTATTCGACGCAGAACGTTATAAGCAAAAAAAATTTCTACGGTATGCCGGTAATGCACAGATTTGTTTATAAAATAGGTATGTGTAAGGTGTTCTGCAGCAAGAACTACATGGGTATCGACAATTCTGATCAAAAATCAGTCTGATTTTGATTTCTAAAAACAGTGTAAAATCAAAGTAATAGGGCCGTCATTTTGTAATTTCCTTACGAGCGGCTGTACGTTTCGAAGTTCAGACGAAATTATAAAAAGATCAGTGCATTTTAGTGGGTGTTAAGGAATCTCGCGCCGCGTCATTCACAATAATTCACAAAGTAACATCTTCCTTATACAAAATGTGTCAAAATGTCAATTATTGTGAATGACGCGAGATTCCTAGCAACCTTTTAGTGACGTACCGTTGAACAATCCCCCATTCGGTGACAGTAGGTAAAGTCCTTGTTCCCTGCCGAAGGTGAGTGATGAAACCACACAAGGCAAAATACAAAATTTCATTACGTAAGCTATTTTACTGATACGCCCGGGAAATAAGTTTTAACGTTCGAATTAATGAAGTAGTGACTCATTTTCCGAGGAGTGACTAAATGTTTTTTATAGGCTACATAATGTGTACAGTACTCGTCCTGCTGTTTTTAGTGACAATCTACACAGTGCTTCCAAAGAAAAGCATTTATTACTCGGTTGCATAAATAACTATTTACAACATAAGATTATCACTGATAAATTTATCGGAGAAATTACTTAAACATTGTGAATATAGTATGATTCACAACTCATACACACAAAGTGATATTCTAGCATCGACGCTAGAGAGAGCGTTGATTTCGGTCTTTTTGCATTTGCACTAAAATCAACCAGCTGAGGAAGGAACAACTGAAACAAAATCTTGTCTCAATTTCTATGACGTCATCTGTAGTTTCGAAGATATTGAAATTTTAAATTTTTTCATGTATTTTTCGTGACGAGTGAAGAAAGGTCGGCAAGCGAACTACGTTTTTTTTGTGCCTTAAAGATCGTTCCACGGACTAATAGTATTTTATCACATACGCGCGATGTTCGGATGTCACAATTACTTAACTAGAAGAATAATTCAAAAATTACACTTTAGTACTATGTTGTTGTCTCGTTTTCGCTTATGTGATAAAATAGAGTACACACTCGGCAAGCCTCGACTTCTTCGTGACAAGTGTGTAATATATATTACATGACTAGGGATAAAAAGATGAAAAGTAGAGTTTTCGTGTGAAACACACGAAAACGATGCATAAATTTCGGAGTTTTTCTTGTAATAAGGGATGTGACCCACCCCTAACTAAAGGTGTTATTATAAAGCTCATGAAAAGTAGTTGCTTTCGCACTAATTTATTTTACCGGAAACGGATACACATTTAAAGTAAAACGTTTCCGCTAAAACGTAATTTTTAAGATTACCGCCGTCATTTTATTTCTACTGGGTCATCTCTTCTGCAACTCACGTCCCACCAAACGACAATATTGTTGTTTGTTTACATGATTGGTCATAAATTTTTTTTTCATAATTTTGGTTGCTTCGACGAATATTTTAAGTCAACCGATAAGTGAACTGTTAAAAACAACACAAGAAGCACATTTCCTCACAAAATCTGAATTAAATCACACAGAAATCACCGAAATTATGACATTTTCACAACAAACACTACATTTTTGTGTTGGCGATTTGACGTTTGAAATAGTATTTTGCGTGTGAAGTTTGCAGCCCGCGCCGCAGGCAAGGGCGGCAATCACACGATTTGAATTTTTTTACTTTTGCCCCGAGTGATGCATACTATTTTTTATGCCAAATACTGCGGAAGATTTGTATTTTCGGTCCGAAACAAAATATAATTTTAATTAAACTGTTGAGTTATCAACAAAATTTGCTGTAGAAACACCAAAATGCCGAAAAGCGCGGGGGTCCAGGGGGCGGCAGCCCCCTGGTATAAAAATAAAAACAATTTAACAAATGAAATTACTGTAAACATACATTCACTTGCTCACAAAACGTTTGGCTATCGTCAACACAACACTACACTCAATGCGTACTTTCAATCAAGTGAACATGTGTTTTCGAGACATATAAGGACCGAAAGTAAAATGATGACAGTGACATTTATTTTCGGCCCGCAAATACGCAGGCCCACGGGGCGAAAGTAAAATGATGACAGTGACATTTACTTTCGGCCCAAGGCCTGCATTTTTTTACTTTCGGTCACCATTTGAGGACCGAAAATACAAACTTTCGCAGTATTTGGCATAAATGGTTATTTTCATGTGTCGGGGCCGAAAATGAGGGAGTTTTGAGATTTTTCTCTGGTTTTCGACCCCTTACATGAAATTTTTTTGAGTATCTGTTTTGGACGATTGATTTTAGGCACTTTCGCATGTAGCCCTCACTTCGTTCGGGCTACAACTCGCGAAATTGCCTAAAAACAATCGTCCAAAACAGATACACAAATTACAATTTTCGTAGTTAGTGTAATGAAAAAACTATAATCATGTTCCGATGAACGACTTTTACGATGATTTTCTTCGTTAAACCATATTTGACTAAGTTCAAGGTGGATGTGATTTGGGTGTGAAATTGAGTGGGAAGTGCTATTTTCATAGATTTTCTTTTTGTAAAATCTTTTAAATGAGACAATATTTTGAGGATGCCCGATGTACGAGTTTCTTATTTTTCGTATTTCTATTGATATTTGACAAGAAATCGCGAATAAAATCGATAAGTCCCTCCCTTATTGAATCCCTCAGCATGAAAAGTTATATACGCATCTGTTGACTTTAGGTTGACTTTAGGAACTCTTGTCGCTCTCAAATGTGAAAATGAATCGTTGATGAACATTAGTCATTTGTGTACCTGTTTTGGACGATTGATTTTAGGCAATTTCGCGGATTGTAGGCCGAACGAAGTGAGGCTTACAAGCGAAAGTGCCTTAAATCAACCGTCCCAAACAGGTGCACATGTGAGTTTTCATGCAGAGGGCCGGAAACCCGAGAAAATTCGAAAAATTGCCCTCATTTTCGGCCCCGAAGCATGAAAAATACAATTGCAAATTGAAGTTTGGTAAAACTCCTTGAAACAGCAAAACATTTAGAAATATTACTGAAACACTGTTTTCCGTCCTGCTTTAAAATTACCTCTATACAGACAACGGGTAGTCGTAAAATTTAAATGAAGAAACATTGAACATATTCAGTATTTTTGTTTCAATAAATATTGTGAGAAATTGCGACCTATTCTCACAACTCGACTGACTAAATCCACCACATAATATTTGGTTGCGTGATCCACAAAAATGAAGCCGAAAATGAAGCATTATAATAATTATTATTGATCATGTTTAGTGGAATGCCGTAAAGATGGTATGTAAATTATCAAATTTCATGTGATAGTCTCTGGCTAATCACCTGCATACCATCAATCAATGTCCAATTATCGTAAATGTTTTTGTTTCTTTGATAACTGAAACTGTAAAAAAAAAGTTTTAGATTGCAGGATTCTTATTTCGATTCATATCGAAATTTGACCATGTGATCGATATATTCAGAATAAAAGTCACTATAGTTCAGAGAATAGATCGTCTTGGTCGTTCAAGGGAAATTATGTTGTATTGTTGCATACGACTTCGAATTTTTTCTTACGCATATCCATGGTTGGAGTATATTAAGTGCTGAATTAGCAAAAATATATGGAAACGACAGTATTATTTAGACAGTGAGTAAACCAAAATACATGGAAATGGCATGGAGTATGGTAACTAGATCTTTTATGCATAGAATTGAGGAAGCTAGAGTTTACGAATTCAATTTGAAAAATAAGATTTTCGTTGAAACAACAAAATAGATAGATGAATAGATATAGGTAGATATTTTTAACCCCTCTTCATGAGGCAAATGTCTTTTCATGCCTTGAGGCCAAAATCTACAGTCAAAGGCAGTCAATTTTCAGCATAAATTAGCTTCAGCTGTTTTTCAGCTGATCCATACAAACAATCACAACCGTTTATACGTCTTTATACGGTTTTACCACTATCATGCGCGTGCGTGTAGCAGCTTCAACCGTATGAACAAGTAAAACCAGTTTTGATTGTATGTGTGGATCAGCTGAAAAACAGCTGAAGCAAATGTATGCTGAAAATTGACTGCCTTTGACTGTAAGTCAATTTTGGAAATTTTCTCTCGATTTTTTCCTTCTGCGCCGTTCGGTCTACAACTCGCGAAAATAGCTTAAATACATCGTCCAAACCAAGTACACAAATAACTAATACATCGGGCCTATTGACACGACATATGACAGAGTAAAATAAACCAGACAGGAGCGATTCATTTTCGAAACGTCAAATAAGGGACCTAATATGTACACCGACCGAAAATGAACTCAAATGAACACCGACACAAATCCAATATTTTTATTCTCAAAAAACTAGGCTAAGGTCTCTAGTCAAATCAAGCGCTCCTGCCTGGTTTTCTTCACTCTGATATTGATGAATTTTGATTTGAATTTTTAGCTTCTTTATAAATAAAATATTCCTAAATATATGCCGAATTCCGAGTAGGACGGGTCAACAAAAAAATTCTCGACTTTTCTTCTAAGGTGCTTAAATAAAAGGATTGCCGCGGTTGATAATTTTACCTTGCGCAGTGACACTATGGGACAGAATTTAGTCCAGTATGAAATTCAAACGTGCTAAATATAATTTTATTTGACAGACCTAGCCTTCCCTTTCATTTTTATCCCACCACAAAGAATGTAAAGAATGTTGTTAGCTGCAGATTTCGGAGGTGCAATTTCTTTTGGCTTTTGGTGAAAGGATGAGCAACGTTTGTTTTTAAAAAGAGGAAGAGATCTGATAGCCCTAGATAAGATTATGTCTAGAACAGAAATTATCGCCGTTCGAATTTCATGCTGAACCAAGGTTCTGTCCCATAGCTCCACTACGAAAGTTCGTTTTTTTTATTAGCAACCTATTTTATTTACAAATAGACAGTTAAAAATGGATGATCACCTTAGAAAATTCGAGATTTTTTTAAAATTTGACTCACCCTACTGATGTGGATTTATTGGTTTTAAATATAAGCCCCAACGCGCTCTAATGAGGTAACAATCTTTAAAAAAGTAAATTGAAAGAAAGCCTCATTATCCTACCCTACCCCCATTAGTTGAATTATTTGTGATGATTTACGTTCTTCGATTAAATTGGTAAGCAAAATGTTTTATATACACAATTTCAAGAGTTTTCAAATTACACGAACGGAATTTTGAAAATCGACATATTTTCTGTATCTGTGCCTTGAGTTTTTGATTCCTCCATATAAAAATACATGCAAAATTCACAAAAAGTGAGTTAACCACAAAACAGAGAATTTGTCGGCTTTCAAAATTCCTTGAGTGTACTAAAAGTTTGACAAAAACTACTAAAAACTTACCAAACACGTTTTTTTACTAACAATAGTTAATTTTTGATAATTTTAAGAAAGTTTTGGTAAATTCAAAAAAAGGAGGTAAGCAATTTTTAATAAATTAAAATTCCTCCAAATAGGTGTGTTCGGTTAAACAAATAACTATAAGCGACGCTAGACTCGACCCTACTTACTACAAACTTCTAACAAATCTCCATGTGAGACATATTTTTGGTCTTCGAATATGACCTTCGGTGGGCGTCAGTGCAAGGGCTGTCTTTCAGCCAATTCTGACATACTATAGGTACTTTGTTATGTTTTTAATTTGGTGCTACACTTATTATTAATTTGCACCTTATCGCTTTCATTTTTTTTTAAATAGAGATAAGAGAACATTTATTTCCTCTTCCACCACATCTATCCCTTTAAATATTTCTTTGCGAACTACGAACCATCTTTTCTCAATATATATAGTAAACTCGCTGTTCGTTTATAATTATACAACAATTATAAAAAATAAAAACTTTCTGTGTAAGCTACCTGAAATTTTTGCACCTACATCTGTCAAAGAACTAAAAGATTATTGACCAAGGGACCCATTCTTCTTCATTGGAAAATGAAATGAAACGGTAAGTATATAATATACAATCATCGGCAGAGTATAAGTAATTTACCAGATATAAAAAAAAGTATATCCTCCACCGAACACATGTATTCATCATGCATATTCAAATATTATATGCAGTGGTATAAGTTCACGATGGGTTTTTTTTTGGGTCTCTGCGTTGCGGTCTAAACAGAATTACAAAATATATGAGAAAGAGTGGATACTCAAAGAACTAGTTTTTGTTCGGTATAGTTCGTTCGCAGTGCATTCGGTACATTTCGGACACTTAGCTCTCAACTATCAAATTACATTTTCCGACAAGACGCAATGAAATGTAGTACCATTTCATTTTCTCATAGATGTGATTGAACCATTTCCGTTGTTAATTTTTGCTACAATTTTAAAGTTTTGTTTCCATTAATTGATTCGTAAATAGACTTCATTCAAATCAAAATAATTTCGTGTTAAGTTAAGCTGACAAAATAATAATAAAAAAAAAAATCCGAACCGATCTACCGCGTAGCAATATTGTGTCAACCATTTTGTTTCTTCTAAAACTTTTGTTCTTTGATGAAAAACCATTCAAAGTGGTTCGAGACGCGAAACGTGAATGAAACGCGAATGAAATGCGCACGCGTATTTTACCCAATTATTGAATGAAAATTAGTGAAAAACGTTAGAAAATAATGGATTTAGTGAATGAAAATGTTGAAAATGTGTTTAATGGATGTAAATGCATAAGAATCGTGCGAATTTAGTGAATTAACCAAGTCATAAATGTGATTAAATAAAGTTTTAAAATGTGCTTGACCAACAATATTTTAACGAAAACGGATATTTGGATTAAATTTGTACTCATCGCCGTTGTACTCTTTGGGATTATTGATACAACAACAGGTTGTTAATTTTGAATTATTTATATTATGTTTCGTATGGTAAACGGTTTTTGGAGATTGGCCATTATAATTAAAATTGGAGTGGATTATGCACTTAAAATGCGAATTGGTTGTAATAAACAAACAAAAAAATTTATTTACTTTAATTGAAGATGGCCGTTTTATAAATCTTACCGATGTAATAAAAACGTTTCTTGTTTGAATTTATATATTATAATATGCCGGAGACCATTCCGTTTATTCAAAAAATAAATAAATAATCCGATGCGGGTATTTAATATATCGACACAAACGTATTTTTATTGCCATTTTATGCATAATCGAAAGATAACTTTTCAGAAAAAGTTTATAAACAACAATTTTGTTTTTCGAAAAGTGAGCCGACGACTTAAGATTCATAAACAACCGATCACTGTACCACTGTATCCATAGTTTACAGTAATTAAAATCCATTTAATATTCCACTATTTTAATTGTCTATAATTAAAATAATTTTAAAATTAATACCAAATCTCAATAAATTCAATTTGGCTGTTGAATTGACGGTTTTATCTGATGAAAAATTATAATAGAGTAGTCGCATACACATAGAGTTCAACAACGTTACAGCAAAAATATAACGAACTTTTTTACCCAACCATATTCATTCCTTGTACAGAAGGAAAAAAAAATTGTTATTTAGTCGTTGGAACGTATACACATATGTTCAAATGGATTCTTTAAACGCAGGTGTGCAATGTAACGTACCCTATGGTTAGGTGGCTGTTTATTCCTCTATTTTTAGATGTGTTTGAGAGTGTAACGAAGTAGTTTTTCCATATATTTTTTTATGGTACAGTGTTGTAAAAAACACACACTTGCTGATCTCGACTACCTCTCTCAGAAGATGGTTATTTCTGTTGCGAATTTAAATAGTTGCAACGAAACCCATGAATTTTATGATTACTGATTTATGTTTAGTTTACGGCATTGTTACTTTTACAACGTTCGTTGGTTTAGACGGAACGACCCATAACTTAGACCCAAATTCCACTGTAACTTTTCATATGCCGAATTCGAGATTTATTGAAAGATCATACCGGTTTCACTTGTTTCATCTTGCCTCGACTACATTTCATATCATTTATGTCGGTAAATCTAAGAACAATTCACTGATAGCGCCGATATCATCATATTATGTAACGATTCGTATACCACAGATTCCGTAGTGTTTGCCAAAGGGATATCAAAGTAAATGAATTGTCAAAGAAATTAAACAATTTCCAATACAGTGACTTTATTGTATATTTTGAGGTTTGTTACCGTCAATGTCTTGCTTATACAATAATGCGTTTATCATTAATTCATTGTGATTGCATATGGCAGATGTGTACAATGTTCATTAGATTCAGCAGACAGTTCTTTATGTCTAACAGAATGAGAATTTCTTTTAATATACCTGGATGATGTTTCGGCTTAAAATAGGGTTTCATACGGTCTGGAATGTTATATGCTTCAGGAACAGCTGGACGTACGGTTAAAGGGATGCTAGAGGTGACACCAAAATGGGAACAATGTTCGAAGTGTATGACAAGCACAGTCTGGCAGAATGTTGCTACATTTGTCGCGTATAAGGGACTATGAACAGTATACCTGACAAGGGAAAACTTATTCAATATTTTACTTAAATTTAATTCCTTCGCGTCTGGTCGGAAGAACGAAAGCCATCAAATTCCGAAAGATACTGTTAAGAATTAAAACTATGAAGATTTTGAAACCATGTGGATTTTGGTGGCTGTCCGTTTTGCACGAGGGCTTGTAAAGCAACAAAGATTTCTCCCAGTTCCCAGCTCAAAGCATATATTTGATCTAAGCCTAAGTCCAGTCTAACAACGTCTTTCTACCGATTTGTTTTGTAAAACATTTACTCCTAGACAGTTTCTCATAAATTTCACGCTCATGTTCGTGGAAGCGATTCGTAATTGGACTTCATGTTTCTTGCAATGTTTGGAGAAAAATCAGACTCTCAATCTGCGCGAATTTGTGCCCAAAGTTATTATTAAATTATGATCAATTCATTTGATCTTGTTCACAGAAAATATCACATCGATATCGTATATTCACATCAAAATTTTTCAGTACGCACGACTAGACTTTTAAACAGAATAAAGACACGATATTGAATCAAAAGAATGTTTTTAAAAAAATTAATTTGATTAAAATCAATTTAAAGTTTGTTTTCAGCGTATGTGGTATGCATAGTAAAACATTGCCAATAATTTATTATTGTAAGTAAATGATCGGAGTTGGATTTTTTTTCTCTTAAAACGAAAAAGAAAAAAAATGTAAATCTTGCTGCATAAAACACTTTCAGACCATTTACTATGCGAATAGATTTGGAATTGGAAACTTTTTCGCGTATAAAATCGGTTTGATCGAGATCAGTTCCCATTGATTCTGAAACCATTGGTTCGTTTCTCGTAGACGAAATGATTGTTTTATATTTAAAAAGATATGCACGTCGATATAAAAACCCTAAGGGTGTTTCGGTTTTAGTTTTATGCTCTTTTCAATATATACATTCGAACACAACAACAACAACAAGAACAACAACAAAAAAATTGTATTATAAATCCATACCAATGGTAATTTCTTTTGTTCTTTTGTGCGCCCTTAGGGTAATCACGTCTGCACGAAGGGCATGTATGCGAATATTCATTAGTTTCAGTATATATTTAATTTATTGTTGTGTAACGAAACAAATATATGTAAATGTGTACTTAACAACATAATTTCATGGTTTATTTAACGTTCTTCCGCGGATGATTATGATGCAATTAATTTATAAAAAAAAATATTTTACAACCAAAATGGTTGATAAAAAAATCCGATCGATACTTTTCTACGTTCCAAGCAAATGTCCTTGCTAAAATTAACATTTATTTCATTTACTTCTGCCGAACCCAACCTACGTTCAAGCGCAAAACTTTCAACACTCAGCAAATGTGCTAGTTGGAACTTTTTCATCGATTTGCTTCAGCAATGTTTTATGCAGCTCGTCATTTATTTGTGTTGAATCCACAGACATTTAGAACATTCTAGCTAATCATCAAATTAATACAAATTCCATAATGTCATTCAAAGTCATTGACTTGTTTTTTCAGTTTGGACTTTAATTGGGTAATCCGAAACGCGGTGTAATTTGTTGATAATAAAAATGCCAATATATGCAAAAACACAAGATAAGCGTTGACCTTAAATGTAGTGTCTCTACTGAAAGATAGTAATATTGCGAATGTTGCATTCTAACAATGTAACCTTTTCGGTTTTCATTGTCTGTTGAACATTTTCACTTTAATTCGTTTATTCATTTTTGGTTTCTCAAATTTATTAGGTTTTCTTAGAACTTTGTGTTATTTGTGTCTGCCTTCGCATTCGATTTTTGCTGTCCGATATTTTGAGTGTGTTCATTATATGTTGACTTGATTAACTTCTTTTTGGTAATTTATTTGTGGAAAACCAAGGGAAGGAAAAAGTTGGCATCTCTGCACGTTTAGACTGTAGTAGGAAGACAGTTTTCAATGTCAATGTTGGATATCCAGTAAACATTTCAAAGTCTATAAGATTTAAATGGTGGCGCACACAATTTAAAAAAAAAAATGAATCCTTAAAGGATCTTGGATTCCTATTAATCTGTGTGATTTTCAGCCTAAACAAATTTCGAAATTTTAGCAAGATCACTAAATCTAACGAAGGGTTCTTTGTCCTGTACAAATCTTATAGATCTACCTCCACCATATAGTAAGTGAAGATGGGACATTTGATTTCATTTTAATTTTCAAAGACTTCCTAAACTACTATCCGTAGACAGACTCCGACAGAAATATGAAGCATGTCTAATCCGCATGAGATAAAATCATTAACAAAATGGATCCACCTAAAGACCTAATATGTGCTCAGGCTGAATGGCCTATTTAATAAATTAATATCCGTCCCTTAATTGAACGTTCAGAATTTCGTATTAAATTGATGATATTCCATTACGCATTACACAAACTGTTCTCGCAAAGCATTAAAGAGGTTATGAACCTGAAATTCAATTTAAGAAATTTTATTTACCTTTTATAAGGTACAACAATCATCATTAAAATCTGTAACTATAAGAATAATTACGGTCATTCTCTGATTACAATGTTTCACATTTTGCATATATGTATCAAGATATAATGTACGATCGTTTTTAGGATTGGTAACCAGTGAGTACTCACCGAAGTACTAATATATATATATATATATCGGCCATATGTACATATAAATACCAGTTTGTATACACATGTAACAAAATCCATATGTATAATACGGTTGTGGTCTTCCAGCATTTCAATATCCAACCATTAACATATAATCAACAATATATGAACGTATATGAAATTTACGACAAAGCTAGGTGCTAGTGGTCTCAACACAAAACTCGTATATGGTGTATATTGTCGTACCTTAACTTCTCATTTTATTACAATAAAAAAAACGAAAAATTACAACGTTGCCAGTTTTTCGATCACTCTTTATTTACCACAATATAATATTGCCTGAACTGAATGTTGTTTTTAACCCATAAAATATGATCAAATGGATTATAAAGAAAGAAGAGATACAGAAGGTTCTACATTCATGATAAACTGTCGAACCGAATATCGTTTTATTTGAATGAATATTATCTTACGGGGTTTATGTTTCATCATCATATACTATACGTGCTTTTTTTCTGTTCCTTCCTTCTTTCGTAGTGGTGTTGCATAGATGTTTTAAAAGTTATAATGTGTTATTCGACATACATTATAATTTCCAACCGTTCACTCTATTCGAAAAAGGAGCAGCTGCAATTTTTACAAATCCGTTGTTAGGTTATGGGCGAATAAAAAAAAATTGTACGTAAACATACTTCAAATCCATACACACACAACACACATTACATATATATACAAGGAGGGTGGACTATCGCAAGAAATATTTCACATTTCAATATGATTTTTGTTTGGTGGTTCCTTTTTGTTTAAATATAAAAAAAAAAGTTTTAACAGGGATGTGAAGATATGGTCATAGTCATACATCATTTTCCTTACTATAAATTAAAAGATAATTGTCAGTTTGAAAACTTTTCATTTAAAAAATTAGATTAACGGTTTTTTAGCTGATTTTTTTTGTAAAGCACAACACAACATTAAATGTGCATAGGTCTCTTATCAATTTTATGCTTTTTATACAACAACAACTAACAAAAAGTCGTTATGCTTTTCACGCTTCACACATTCCTCATACAACACACATTTTTTATCATTTTTTTCGCACACCCACACATTTCTTAATTTGATTACCAGCAAATTGCTTTGGTTTTTTTATGCATATTAAAAACTCTATTTATAACACTGTCACCGCAATATATTTTGTTTATCCGGATATTAGCTAAGAAGTTGCTAGATTTCCATTCTCTGCAGGGAGTTCAGTTGTTTGGTACGATAATTTCAGTGGTGGGAATTATTAGATTAGCGATATATACATGACAAACCACAAACGAATGATTCTTGTGACGTGTTTTAAGGAAATCTTTCTTCTTGTTTTTAGCCTTGGACAGTTTTGAATCAATTTGTAGATAAAATGTAAATTGTGATGAACTACTGTGCCTGCTTTAGTTCACACAATCTCGATCGAATTATTAAATGAAAGAACTTTGTGCTATGCCATATGACAATTCGCTACGCTCGTGAAGAAAACTTAGGCTTAACACTTTGCCGGTTACTGTGACTCGCCGACTTTAGGCACCCTGGAAATCAGTAAAGGAATACCTCCAAATAAATTTCTAAAAATCATATTTTAGATTTTTTAATTTTTATTTGAACTCCTTTACTGCTTTCCAGTGTGTCTAAAGTTCCAGCGTGCTCATTATTCTGCAATGTGTTAAAGTGCCGCATGCTATCAATCTGTCATTTGTTTCGTCCACTTAGTTTTTCTTATATCTTATGATTCATACACCTGTGAAAGTGTGGACCGCAGTTAACTAAAATTAAAATATTCATAGCAGGGCGACTACATGGCTACAAAAAATGATTTTTTTTTAAATAATTCAATTTATTATGATAACTTTAACCTATGACCTTGTGTAACACGGTGTACAATATACTATTTTATTGTACATTTCGCTTAAGAGTGATATCGCCAAAACTTGAACCAATTTTGGTGAAAATAAATACAATGGTTCGGCGATCCAGGCAAGCTATAGCTCGTTTGAATCGTCTTTCAATTCTAAGAAAAAGGGATCTTTTAGTTTTTCTGTTAATTTCCCATTTTCGGAGTGAACACGTGAAAAGTCATAGCATGTCAAGGGGTGGTGAAAACAGTTTTTTTGTGATAGCTCAAGATAGAAATGTTTCTAAAAGTTGAAAATTTGTAGGAATATAGGCCTTGGGCAGACCTACATAAAGAGTATAATCATCGGTATGGGCCGCCACCCGTTCTAGACCTATGACTCAAAATATGGTGAATGTTTGGACAGTCCTACTGGCTTGCAACAGAATTTGTCCGCGGAACTGACTATAGGGTGTTGTAGCTGGACTTACCCTCTTTCATTCCACATATAAAAAACCCCAGATAAATTCTGTTGCAAGCCATAAAGTTAGTTGAAGTAAAATGTCGCTCCAGGAGACCCATATTTTTCAGTGTTTTAACTTGTTTTTTGTCTTCAAACAGGCTGGAGCGATGGGAATGAAATAAACTAAATCAAAATTACATGCTCAGCTTGAAATTTTCCTGAACCGAGCGATCACTGGTCTTAAAAAGTTTGCTTTCCTCCTACTTCGTAGTAGGTGGAAAACCTCATTTCTTTGACTTCACAAAATTAACAGAAACTCATTGGCTTGTTACGAATATAGGTTGATTGCTTAATTCGTTTTCAGTATTTTAATAATGTTCAAGTCGATGTAATCCGCTTTCCTGAATCATAAACACATTCCTAATCGGATACAAAATATTTAGACCGAAATCATTATAACAAAAAAGAGAATAATTGTTCGAACTAATTGTGGCGCAATTGACCCATTGAATCGAAATGCTTTTGTACGAAATAATTCAATTGAAAACCGAAAGTCGCGCTATGCTATAAATATAAATCTATTGCCGATTCAATTTGAACTGATGACAAATGAATTATAAACTAATATGATTGATCAAATTGATCAGCGAGTACTCAACGAAGTAATAACATAATATTAATAACAACAGATTTTATGCTTCGTTTCTCGTTGCTTTGCAACACCTTATTATACACTCCATACACTTTATTTATTTTGTTCAAATACCGCACAGGAAATAGCTATTATACTGATGAATGACAAAAAAAAACATTTAATAATAAACAAACACACCAGAGAAATACCTTAACTCTTCGGTCGGTATATTATATTGTATTGGTTATGTTTTTAACCAAATAAAAAAAAATTGAGAACCCTGAGTGGTTTTGTTTATGAATATGAGTATATGCATGATTTTTTTGGAAATGCAAATGATGGACGGTATACTCACTACGTGTATATTATGAGCATATTTCGAAATAACAAAAATTTGAAAGTTTTTATTTTGTAGAAACGAAACTGGTCTTACTATTACCATTTATACGCGTCCCTTCAGCGAATTAGTTGTGAATTTATCAAATATTTATTTTTGATTTATATGGGAGGTATTGCATGGACCACATACATTTTAGCTTACTGGTTTTTATTTATTATACCCATTTTGACCATACCGCCAGCTCAGTGGATTCGCTTGGATTTCATAGAATTCTTACATTTAAAAAATATTAATAATTGACATGTCACATGCTGGGAAGTCGTCGAGTCACGATAACCTAGTGGTTCACTAGAGGATAAACTAGAAAGTCGTTGTATCTTTAGCTTGAGACACACTTGTAGAATCAAAAAGAAAAAAAGCTTTAAGGGTAATGGTGGGTAATGATTACTGTTCCTGGTCATTCCAGGGTGGACAAACCTAACTAAATCTAAATTTCGGCATGTCAAATCTCGCCTAGGGATCGTAATAAAAGGTAGATAAAGAAATTAGAATTGGAGATTTAAAAAAATGTATTTCTTTTGGCATCTAGATCGGGAATGTTTACTTTGTTATTAATAGTTCTTTAATCAGATGAATAACAAAGCGCCAAACAGTTAAAGGAGATACTCCTTCGAATGAATGTGAGTGGAAGTAATTCAATTTTGAGCCTGGATTTTATCTAGGCTCTGAAATAGTTATTTATGCCACTCAGTATCTTAATGTGCAAATTTTGCAAACTTTAGATGCCTCTGTGGCATAAAACGTTGCATGCAACTCTATGCAAAGTGTTTTATTAGGCTCACGATGTGTATTGTGACACACGGCCTGCGGCCTCATGTCATAATTACACATATAGAGTCTAATAAAGTACTTTGCATCTCGGTTGCTTAAAAGTGTATAAATTGTATTTCGTAAAATATGCACTAAACGGTTCAAATTTGGATAACTCCTGCCCTCGAAGGTGTCTTAACCTGTTCTTTTAGATTCTATATAGAACAAAATATGTGAACGATTTGTAGTGTACCGCGTAAACTGTACCCGTCTTTCTCTGCGTTTTGTATAACTAAAAATTGTTGTCCATTAATTCTTCTCTATTTCATGACTGATTCCCAAAAATGTGAAGTCAACCATCGTTTCAGTTTTCGTTCCCTTACGAAACGGGAAAAAACCTAACGACGAAAAAAGCGTGAACTTTAGTTTCTCAATTAGATCGAATTTATCGTTTTGTGTATACAACTTGTCGTTGCTGCTCTTGCAACGAGTAGTCGAATATTAACCCTCTCATGCGTTTTCAAAATACGTTACAAAAGCAAACGCATGAAAAGTGTTGAAGAATAATAAATTTCATCCGGGATGTATTTTTTGTTAGAGACTTCATGTAATCATGAATCATCGGCATACTGCATTGAAAAATAAAGCGGGAACTTATTCATAATTCACATGCACTTTAGTAACAACTTTGAGTACCTAAATTCAAATATTAAATACAATAAATGGAGGTCAAAATTTTATGAGTTATGATACGATGTACGATATATATGTATGCACTTATATAATGATGATATGGTCAATTTAAATACACCTCTTATAGCCAATCACACACTACAGTTAAACCCAAATGTAATAAAATTTAATCTTCAATCATGTGTGGTTTTACAAAACCAAGTTAAAGTGACAAGAGTACATTATTGTCTTGTTAAAAACAATTGTCCACATTTAAAGTGATTGATTGCGTACCGTACATAACATTATACGTATAATGTGCATCGCTCTAACTGTACGGTAATGATCGCATTACAGAAAAAAAGGTCATTAGCATATATTCATAGTCTCTGGTGGTTATGATAAACGAAGTGCAAGGATAGCATAATTAATAAATTCATTTTGTGTTTCGATTTGTGTTTAGAAGCTGCTGTTTCTGTGTAGCTTGATGACTATTCGTTATTTATGCTATAATGTGTTCAAGACAATGTCGAAGTGGGTAGCAGACGTTAGGATTTTTAGAAAACTCTTTTTACTGTGACCGAAACTTTAAAGTCCATTTTGGTTTCGATTAAAATATACAGCGAAAGAAATATTAGTCCCCGATCAAGAAACTCTCAACGAGAAAACATTAAACAGTCGACTACAATTTATATTCATTAAAATCCAAAATGCATCAAACATTTTCATCTTACAGTTTTTATCTCCATAAATAATTACTCACTTCATACCCCTCAATTTAACAAGAACCTTTTTTTTCTCAATCGATTCGACACCGAGTTTTTATCCATCTGTGCACTTTTATGAGTGGTGATATACTAAATCTACTATATTATACACACACATCTACTTGAACAATCACAAAATGTTGCTAGTACATCACATTTTGTCAATTTCAAGTACTTAAAACAAATAAATTTCCCACACTTTGTCTTGCAGCATGAATTTTGTATAACAAAGTATCTAGTGAAAGCAAAACCGAGCTACATAAATGTTTGCTTTATGGTGACGATGATTGTATATAAATGGTAACAATATCTGTAACACACATTGTATATGAAAACGATCGTATGAGTGGTATGAAGAAATACTACAACAGCAACAACAACAACAACAACAACAAGAAAAAAGTCCTGGGAAACATAAAACTATTATGTTTACATGAGGAAAATATAAGAGGGAAAATCAGTTTTCCTTTGAATTAATTCTGTATAATAATTTCTGTTAAACTGAAGAGTAATCATTTTCGGTTTAAATATTTAATTAGTCATTGGATACATCTGTTTTTAATATTTATCACCAAGTCAAGTCATTTTTTTATTCTCTCTCTTCTTTTAAATGTTATTTGTTTGATACTTTGGTCTACAGCATGTGATCATACATTTGTGTTATTTGTTTATCTAAAAGAGTTTATAATATTAACAGGAACACTGGAGTCGTTAAATTTACGATCGACTCCAATGTGTTTTCTGTTGATAAATTTGTCCAAACAAACATTTTTCTCATTTTTTTACTTTATTTATTTTCAGGCTTTATGTCATGTTCACCATCGCCTTGTCGGCAAGGCGGGTCCTGCATATCGAAACCTAAAGGAGAGTCGTATTGCAAGTAAGTACTTTGCTCTTTCTGGGATTAGAATCACTAAGGGATCCTTTGAATGTCGCCTAAGCTCTATAAACCGGTCCCAGATGTGGAACTAATACGTGATCTTGTATCAATTACATAGTACCATGGTGTCACTGACTAAGTGACTTTGATTCAATAAACTTTACATATTTCAAATGTCGTACTCAAACTTCCTATTTCATACATACAAATGTAAGGCCAAGTAAATGCTTCACAATTTAAATTTGATATCTTATACCAGGTTAGGACTACTACAATGAATGAAGGGACCAAATTTTTTTTTATCCTGAGCGAGCAAAGTTCCATAACTCGATTTTAAGAAATTACGCTTTGTTTTACTGCCGTACATTCGGCAAATCCATCTCTTTCTATCTCTTGTTCCAATATTTCCTCGATTTATTTTCCCGTTGTTATCCCAAATGTTTTATGCAAACGATTTCCTTCAATTTGGATTTGTTCCCATGCGTACGTATTACATTTTAAACGCAAGTTGATACGCTGTTTTTTAACAACGACTTGTTGAATGCATATGCATAACTAAAACAATTTCCTTAACACTAGGCTATCAGACTTCCTTCACATTTTCGATGGATTACCATTTTCTTTCATCGAAGCCATTATAGGTTAATATTAAAACGCGCCAATAAACGCATGGCGACGAACGACTACCAATTCCTAAAGAGCTAAGCCCATTTCGTGTATTTTTGTGGCTTGTGATTATTGCATTTTAATTTCCATTAAGACTGTGTACCAAACAAAAAAAAACAACAAACGGAGTCTATACCTCGTTATATTTTCCATAAAACAATCTAAAGTTAATCACACGTTACCTCATAATTTTTATAAAATTCCATTCCATCGACCGATTCCATAATGAAACTAAAAATGTTGGAAGATTTTTTTTCTTTTCTTTCATATTAAAAAAGAAGAGCAAAAAATTATATGAGTCAATTCGAATGCGCTTCCGAAGTATGTGTGTTGGTACGTGTGCATGTGTTGGTGGTTTAAAATGTGATATAAAAAAGTAAATAAAAAAAAATTGTTCAAAAGAAATATGGAGAGAGGTCTTAAAGACCCGGAGAAATATAATGTAAATGCAACGTTGTCATATTTTATAAGATGGTCTTTAAAAGATGATGTATAGCTTGTTGAGATTCATATACGTGAAACTATATATGCTTCGAATTTATATACATATATGTTGTCCATGTTTCCATGATATACATATATTTATATATATGATGTTTCACATATATACGAGTTAGAATAACGTGATACTTGATACATTACCGAGTGAAGACATATTTTTATAATTAAAAAAATAAAAAAATAAGAAAATCCAATCTAATGCAATTAAAATAAATATTTTTTTTTAAATCATTACCATCATGTTGCTGATATATTGCAAGCGAAAATGTAATAAAGTTCAAATCGGTCATAGCATCGTCGTCATTACGATAAATTTGATTAGTCGAAAAAAAATATTTATTCTTTTTAAATTAAGTCCAATTAAACGTTACAATATTGAGCACAAAGAACCTTTGTGATTATGAGAATTGACTGGTGTGTCAGATTAATACTGCAAGAATAAAACAAAAATTGTAAGTATAGAGAGGAAAAAAAGTCTCTTTATATCTTAAAAAGGCTTAAGATATTAACGAGCATCGATAAAAACGAGTTTTTATATATATTTTATTAAGACCAAAAAAGAAACAAGAATCGACAAGACGACGGTTCGGTTGTACCTTTTATTATTTCAAAATAAAAGCCCTTTCAAATCGTATACACATCAAGAAAATAGTGTTGTACCCATTTGAAACATACTTATATTGTATGGTTATAAACAGTGAGTGTGCTACCCACGCGTTTCATATTGGTTTTTTTTTTCTGTTGTCTTCTTTCATATATATATTCATTTCCAATGTATATATATTTACAATGATCGATCACACGAAATGATCAATAAAGCATATTCAATAAAAAAAAATTATTTTATTTATGAAATCCCAGCTCGTCTCATGTTATACATATAGTAAATTATGAATTATGCATGCTTGTAAATGGATAAAGCATAATGTATTCAATACTATATATAGAAGATTGTGCATTGTGAATAAATAGGAAAAACATCGTTCCTAGCGGATCGAATATACATATATAAAGCTGAGATCGTTGAGAAAATTCCGGATAGTAGAAAAATAGATATCCAACGCGAACAAATTAGACAAAATAAATGCACAGAATGGGGTTATAAGTTTATTGTCATTAGCTTAATATAATGAATGGGCCACCAGGTATATCTGATGACCTCCAATGGCGATTCATTTTTCTCTCTATCTCTCGATATTTTCAATTCACCTCGCCCGGTATCCATTCAATGAAAATCTATTAACACAGAACTGTAAGAAGATGTAAGTTGCCGACAATTTTTTTTCATCGTTTTTTTTCCCGAAAATTACTCTCTTCTTTTTACTTCGTTGGACGGTATGATGACGGATTGCAGCTGTAATATCTCTATTTAATAGACATGTGTGTGAATCATGGAAATGCGTCAAGGGGTGTAGGACCATGACGTTCGACTAAGGGAGAAGTCGACGGTAAAACGTTTGTTAATTAAATAGTGGTGTTCAAAAGGCAGTTTGTTTTTGGTAACATTACAAAATTATTATTTTGTCTATTGATTGTACACACATAGTTAAGCCGACGAATATGTTATATAACATATAAGACTCATTAGAAAAAGCCTAATACGGTGCGTTGTGTGAATGAGACATTTCGAAATATAGATCAATTATACTGACGATGTTTTAGCGTAGGGAACGGCTACGGTAAATGCCTATTTTTGTAAAGATTTGAAAGAATAAACATTCCTTTCTCTCTAAATGAATTGCACTACAATGGTGCAACATATTTTCTTCGTTGCTTTAGAGTTAAAATCCTTTTAAAAACTCTTCTTTTGCACGTTACAACTCACGGACGTTTAATGGGCTCGATACAAATATGTATCGATTTGATTTCATTTCATTTATCAATTTTAGCTATCTAATGTTTTCATATATGTACGAGGGATAATTAGCCAGTTTTATAATGTCAACGATGCAGATTATGTACTACATAATAGCATCTCGATCGAAGAACACGAACTTTATTTCTCTTTTAATTTACATAAAATTTTCATTTTATTTTTACATTTTTCAACCATCCAAAAGTTCTTTTCCTTTGGATGGTACATCGGATGATAGAAGAGTTTTAACTGAACTGTTTTATTCTGCATTTCCACCTTTAGCTTTCAAATATTTATTTTGTATGAGACAAACTATATCGATAAAAGGAACAAGTTAATTTGACAATCATTTTAATGATACATCCATTAGAATACACATCATCTAATCTCAATGGACCAAAAACCAGCTTCTGTTGATGAGAAATTCAAAAACTAATATTTATGACATTGAACTCCGTACCGCTATTTGTAATTTTCGTTTTTTTTAAGTTTCAAATAACTTAATAATTATTTAAATGTTTACAAAAGAAAAATGGAATTATAAATACAAGAAATTGGTCACTTCCCACAAACATTTTATTTTCTCACAGTCTTTTTTTCTGTGTTGTGTGTTATCAAAATTTCTCGTTTGAGTATGTCGTTTTTTCGTTGTTGGTGTTATCATCTTTCGTTTCTTTTAACAACCGCGATTAAATACGTTTTTGTTGGTTAGTTTTGCAACGTACGTTGTAATGTTACAGCTTAAAAAGTACACAGAGTGTTACAAATACAAAACAACGGAAGATTCTTTAGACTGGACATATCTTATGCTTGGGAAGTCGGGGATCGTTAATAGACTAAATGGGACGAAATCCAATTTAGTCCCATTTAGACCTTTATATCCCATAAGATTTAATTCATTTAGTCCCATTTAGTCCTAGAAGTGCGACATGCCTCGCATTTCACATCACGTATTTTTATAAAAAGGTCAGTTCTCAAAATCTGATTGATGATAGTGAAAACAGCGGTTTCTTGTATTGCGCGTGTTCATCAGACGACTTTACGTACAGTGCTCCCGAAGCGGACTCTTTAGGGACTTTCATGACAGAGGTAGTCTGAGAACTCCATAATTATTCATTTGGTGCACTTATGTTTACCATAATCTACGGATTACTCAACCCAATAAATCTAACGAAAATAGCTGAAAATTATAAATATGAAAATAATAACAAAGTATCTAACAGAAAGTCATAAAAAATAATTTTGTGTTGTAATTGCATCATATGTGATATAATGATGGATGGCATGATGGAATATTTTTATTATCCATTGTAGTAATAGTAAATAAATTACTCAGTATTCCACATATTATGCGAGTATGCAAGATGAGCAAGAAAATGTTTTTTTGATATTCGTGTGTAGGCAGCAATTAAGTGCCTCAATTCAAAGATACAATTATTTATGTGAGTTTTTTTTTGGCATTAAAGAATTACTACTTTTCATTAGATTTCAAGGTCCAAACTTTTAAAGAGGGACAGAGAAGAAAAAAAAATATTGACTTCACCGATCAGACACACAGATCCGATCTGATCCCATTTTACTCTAAGGCTTTGTTTGCTTATGATTAATGAATCTATGAATAAATAACAATTATTGTTACGCCTCGAGTTAAATAAACTTAATTGATTGCAGTGTAGTAGGTGGACCACTCATCTTTTCAATAGTAATTTATGGAAATCTAGACTTTTCACGATCAACACCAGAATGAGTTAAATTTACAACTCATTTTTTCAATTATAAAAATCTCAAAATTTCTCGAAACATTTTTATTTATCATTCTGTTTGCTTCTAATTCCGTTCAACAAATTATATTTCGTTTAAAAAACGTCCAAAAGATATCTTTTCGTATTTAAAAATGTACAAAATAATGACCCGGGTATGTAATGTAATAATTAAATAATGAATGATGGCCAAGATAATTGATGCAGCCAAAAATTGTTCAGTTTAAATTTTTAAATTCCTTTTAAGTAGGTAATGAGATTTAATGAAAACATTTTCGTTAAATTGAAAGCATATGTGTGGAAGAGTATACTTTAAGTATTCTCTTAATGCTTAACATTTATTGAAAACAGGTATGTAATGTTCTGTGATTATATCCAAACGATTCGCTGCTATTGTTGCGGTCTTTTAACTTGAACCTAAAATTTGGAGGCGAAAATTTGAAGCAAAAAATAATTCGTCGAATTGGAATGTTAGGAAACAATTTTCATGTTGGGTTATTCGCGCAGTGTTAAATTGGATATTTTGTTTTTTTTTTTCTTCAGTGAAACCTCACGGTCATTCCAAGACTTGCATAAAACATACGATTTACACTTGAGATTTGAGAAAATTGGGTGTAATGGTTTTTTAATACGAAATTTACAGCCTCAAAATTGATCATTAAGACTGCGGAGTCTGTTTTTCATATCAATTTGCAAACGTAGACACATATGTTCCGAGTCCAAAAAACGTTTCCAATAAATTCTGTTGATTCCGTCGAAAAATGCAGAAGTTCAAATACCTGTATATATCGTTTGAACCGAAACTTGGTTAAAATGTGCTACGTTCGGACAAAAATAAGCAAACTAAGCCATGGTTCTATTACTCTCTAATAAATGTGATAATAGTTGAAGCAAGAATTCGTTACAAAAAGAAGAGAAAAAGAAACATATTTTACCCGCATACTTGAATATATTTCTTAAGGTTTTTAGTGTAAAGGTTGTTGTAAATGTATGTAGGTAGGTACCTTAATTGACACGATCTCTTTTATATAAACCGAAAAATAAATAAATATGAATGTAACATCTAGAGCTGGTAAATATAAGTTCTTTGCTAACTAAAAGGTATTTGACATTATTAAAAAAGTTCGATTGAGTCGATAGATAAATTGAAGGTGTAATTGATCAATTTCATTTTAAAGTTATTTTTAACATAATAATATCTTTGATTTCAAATTTGAAAGAGCAATTTTCGTTTGTTTTTTTTTCTTCTCTCGAATGCAACGCTGTGAATCTTAATTTCGTTGGAAATTCATTAAAAACATAAGAAGATGAAATTTTATTTCTTACTTTGGCTTGTTGTTTTGTTTGTTTTTTTTTCTTGTGTTAATCGAAATTCTTAAATTTTATTTACTTTGGTTGTAATACGTGAAACGATTTTCGGACACAAAAAAAATGAATTTTTAGAACAAAATGCTTTTATACACGTTCTTACCGGTTATGACAAATTTCCTTAAGAGATTTCGGTTTTGTTATGGGAATTGTTTTTTGTGTTCGACTTGTGTTCGGTATAATCATCCAATAGTCATTAGGCACTACTGCAATCTTTGTTGTAAACAGTCGCGCAAGATTAAAGAGTCTATAATAGATTCGAGACTGACTACTCTGATGCTTTGTCATGATCTTTTCGTCAATCTTTCTTCTTACTGTTGTTGTACGAATCTTGGTTCGTTTGCCTATATTGCTAGTAACGTCTATAGTGAATTAAGGCTAGAAGCAAGTCAAATTCTGGTGTTCAAAATTAACTCATCCACCTTGTAGAGATCGCGGAAACAGTTAAGTCAGAAGGTTTGACAGTCATGTTGAATATGAGTATGATCTGTAACACTTTGCCGGTTATTGTGACTTGTGGACTTTAGGCACCCTGGAAATCAGTAAAGGAGTCGAGGAATATCTCCAAATAAATTTCTAAAAATCAAAAATTAAATTTTAGATTTTTTAAATTTTATTTGGAGGTTACCCTCGACTCCTTTACTACTTTCGAGGGTGTCTAAAGTTCCAGCGTGAGCATTATTCTGCAATGTGAAAGAATTAAAGTAATTTTTACTGTCTACGAATCGGTCCGCCTTCGAACTGTTGCCGGTTTCTATACAAGATAATTTAATCAACTTTGTTTGAGCTAAATTTGAACTATTACGAGCTAATCGTTTGTTAAGCGGTTGCGGTTTTAATCTATTTAGTTTGTGTGCAGACATTTCTAAAATGAATAGCTAATGCAAAATCAGGACATGGAGTAGCATTAGAGAATTATAAGAAAAATGATATTGGAATTTTGACTGATTTTGGTACAAGGTAGATCTTTTTTGCTTGCCGATTGATAATCCTGAATGTATTCAACTGACATCGTTAGTATCTTAATAAATTATTAAAGAAAATGAATTTCATTTTTCTTACAATTCGCTAATGTGACACGTCCCCTTTCTGCATTTAACTATTTAAATAATTTTCATTTACACATTAAGATTAATTTAGGCCTGTAATTCAAAATTGGCAATAGAAGTCCTAGGAAAACATTCATTGATATTGATATTTATTACTCTATGGGAACGTAATAGTAAAACTTCTTTTTTTTAATCCATTACCTGCAAACTTTATTAATTGCTTACATTTATTTTGAATGATGGACGTATATACCTTCTGGGTATGAATTAATTTTTTTGTATTTTCTCTTCGCTATTTCTACTAAAACCCGAAAATAATTTAAAACATTAAAAGTTCCATCGTTCCATTGATACCAATAACATTCCTGTATATCTTATTGTCTGATATTAATTTCAAAAATCCTATTATCTCAACGTGATAATGATGAAACGCGGTAATAATTTTTTATTTATTTAATTGATGACTAACTAAATACGTTAAAGAATAACAAGTCTTTTGTGAAATAAGTTAGAGAGAGAAAAAAATCACAGCGTGTTGTGTTGATGATCTCCTTAAAATTTGGTTGTTTCATTATTTTTTTCGTTCATTCTCGAGTGTTTTCAACATTTTGTTGTATTCCAATTTAATTAGTTTTGTGTCTTTGTAGTCATACATAAACATAAAAAACGACATTAGAAACGGTCTTGTTTTTGTTACGTCTTCGCGAGATCCATTCTGTGGTTCTTTTATGTTTTAGACAATTTTAATAACAAATAGAATTTACGATCATTCATGTAAAGTATTGTTGCTGGTTTTCATTTCTTTTTCTTTTTTTTTGCTTTACACCTTTAGTTTACATACCAGAATTTTACGGGAACATTTACATTTTGTAGATGGTAAAGTGTTGTAATAATATCTATCTTCCAAGACGAATAGATAGTGAAGAAACAAAAAAAAAACGAATTACTTTTTTCCATCAATTCGAATAGGTATACAAGAAAACGAAAGAAAGAAAGAATAAAAAAAACACATCAAAAACTGTAATTATATATTTCAGGTGGAATAAAACACGTTTTATAGAGTTGGAGAGTGTTTTGAATTTATATTCTTGCGTATTTATGCCATGCGAGTAGACATAATTTTTCTCATCTTTTACCACGAAACGATGACTTTAACGTTGATATGATTGCGTTTTGGAATTACAGCACGTATAACTTCAATACTTACTTGCTTATATAACAACTAAACACAGAACGAAGACGAAGGAAAAAAATGTGACAGTAATATGTGGTGATATATTGAGAACAGGTCCGACAGAACAGGATTATACAATTTTTTTTCTGTACGAAGACAATAATTTGTTTTCTTGATAATAGATTCAGATAATATCTTTCATTCGTAAAGCCTTAAATGAGTTCTAAAGAATACTTGTGCAACCAGAAAAACTTTGTTATAATCGCTAAAGAGACAAGCTCCAATCGTCAGTCCTCTGAATAACAATATTTCAACCTAACTGGATTGTTTGTTTGTAACAACACTGATAGTGCGACTGAGAGTTTCAATAGGCCTGGACTGGTCATCCCTTAAATAAAATTATTATCTTAATATTATCTAACATTCTGAGTTAATAAAACTGTTTTAACCACAAAAACAGTATACGACACATTTCCACCATTGCTGAACATTTTGATCTATTGCTCCACCTGAAAACATCAATCAGATACTTCGTATAAAGCCAATTTGAATCCATATTCATTTTGAACTCATTTCCCCTGTTCACCACACAATTTTCTATACATTTAGAAGCAACCAGAAATCAATTTGTAATACAAGAATATGTTGATTTGTTGACCTCATATTTTAACATTTGATTTAAGTTGAGCTTTAAGATTGAAAATGCAGATCATTATACGTGATGTATCATCGGTACAAAGAGCTTTATATGGCATATAGAACTCGAGTCTTTTTTTTCCTTCTTCTTTAAATCATGGATTGCCAATGTAACGTTTATAATACACAATACTCATGTACATATATAAAATATGTGCAGCAATTGATTAAACTTTGCTGTAGAAAAGAAAATTTCACCAATTTAATTATACATGTTGATCGATAACCAATTACAAAATATAAATCGATCGATGGTTGAGTACTTTTCTTCGATGCACGTACGGCTCTTAACAAAATTAATATATATTTTTTTGGTTGGTACACAGAACTTGAAATATTTTATTTTAAAATTTATTTATTTTATCTTTGATTTGTTTGTATGTGCATTTGTTGTGCCGACAAATTTTTATTGGAAAAATAATTTTACGTGTAAATATGTTGCTGATATTTTTGCTCAATTAATTTTGTTGTCAAAGGTGCCACAGTAAAACTCTGATTCGAGTGTAATTATCCGCGTACGGACATGTTAAACAAAATTTACTACCTACTTAATCGAAATCCGAGCTGATTAAAACAATTAATAATAATTTTTCGGCACATTTTTACCGTTACCAGTCTTGTAACTCTAATAATCCCATGTATAACCAATAATGGTCGATCTTCTCATAGCATTGAAACTGGCTCATTATAACCATCGAACAAATCGTTGTGCCTCATGACGCTATACATCAATCCATTCTACATTTGTTGGTCATTTTATTAATTTTTTTTTGTTTATTTATTTCCAGTTGCTCTTCGCGGTACGTTGGTGAATTTTGCCAATATCCCAATCCATGCCACACTGGACCCGGTCCACGATGTCAAAACGGCGGCACGTGTACGGTTAGCTTTAAAGATGGCACACCGGTCTTTACATGCTCCTGTCCCATTGGTTTTACAGCATCACTGTGCGAAATACATGAGAAAAATGCATGTGATTCGTCACCGTGTCAGCACGGTGGTACGTGCAATTTAAAATCACTGGAACAATACACGTGCTCTTGTGCCCAGGGTTATACAGGTAATGGAAACGATAATAATGTACAATTTATAATTGCATTACATATATGCTTGAAGCGGTCAAACAACCTTCAACTAATGCAAAGCTATGACAGCTATGAAGACGTTGATAATCGGAAATTAATTTCTTTTCTTTCTCTTTTGCTATTTTCAAAGGAAAACATTGTGAAAAACAAAATCTTTGTGCATCGTCGCCATGTCGAAATGGCGGCACCTGTACATCATTGCCGATGGGAAATTTCAAGTGCAGTTGCCCGAAGGGATTCAAAGGTCCTACATGTTCGGAAGATGTGGAGGAATGTCAGTCGAATCCCTGTCGTCATGGCGGTACTTGTTTGAACACTCATGGATCTTATCAGTAAGTCTTTGTTGTTTTTTCATTTGTTTTTTTTTTTCTTCAAATTTATTTCAAAGTGGAAGACAAACTGACGATATTGACTTACGTAGTTAAGAATAAGAGGAGAAAAAAAAACTAATTTCAATTTCAAAAGGCTTGGTACTCATCGTACGGCCCATAAGCAAAAGTAAACACGAAATTTCAAGTTATACATAAAAGACAAAGTCAAAAAATTATTTAAATACCACACAAATAAAGTACACCTCTTTCTGCGAATAAATAACAATTTTTTAAATATTTTTTGTGGTTAGTTTTTTTTATATATATTTCTCTCTATACCTTTTGATGAATATATATGTTGATGTAGCAATAATTCAAGTATAAAGGTTCATAAAGAAAGAACAACAACAAAAATAAGTTCAAACACGTTCCTTTTACATTAAGTCAGAGTCATAAAACTAGTTTTTTTTTTAAGAGTCAATATACAAGACGAGACCAGAGTTTGTAGTTGAAAGTACACACACATTTGATGTTATAAAACACAAATTTTAGAAAGATAACAAAAGACAATTTTTTTTATTTTTCGTTGTTTGGTTTGTGGTCTTGGGAGAATGATTAAAAAAAAAATTCGTTGTCATTGATTTGAAATTGCTTAATGGAAAAGATTGTAGCTCTAAGTCAAAGACATGCCACCATTGTGTATAACGTCTCTGCATAACCGAAGATATTGTAACGGTTTTAATAAATTAGCTTGGCTATAAAATTAGAATGCATTGTCATCATGCAAATAGCTACACTTACACAAAAATGCATACTCGCATCGTCACTTTGGGACGTAATGGTATATCAAGGTACACATTTTTGAGGTTGGTGTACCACGACCTTCTTCGTGTGATTTGTTTCATACAAGAAAACGACTTCTACCAACTATTATTCTTAGTATATGAAGTGTTGCTACGGAGGCATAACCTTTTCACAACCGGTAAGCGACGAATTGTTGAATCTGTTACCTCTTCTGTTCAGTAGCATTTTGCGCAAAATCTTTTACTTCATTAAATTTAATACACGCTTTGCGCAGAACACTAGACATAGTTCGTTATTTCTGACGCCGTTTCCAAATTCGGCACCCCAGCCAAGAGTTAGGGCTCTTAATATGGTCAAGGTTTGAATGTAACAATATTTTTCGACCAAACGCGGCAGTTTCACTATCATAAAACTCACTCTTCATTGTGATGTATATGGACTACGAACTTCTAATTTCTGAAGTTCGATCAGACTAGATCTTGGCACGATTATTTAACTTATTTTCATAATATAAATAAAAAGGTCCACATAGAACTAAATGAGTGACACCATACATGGTTAATAGAGCTTAATAGAGACACAATCAATTTTTTATGCCATATTGTAAAAATCTAAGATCGTTTGGAGCAAACGGCAAGCGTAATAAATATTTCAATTTGTTTGGCCAATCATTTTTTTTGTATCAAACAATTTGCTAAAATATCGAGTCCTGAGTTGACAATTAACACTAGGTCGACGATTGAAATTAAAGAAATTACAAAATTTATTTAGTGAGTATGACTAAATAATGCTGCTGATGACAAACGATTGGTATTATTTGGTATTCGAAATGAGTTTTAATTAGCAAGGTGTTAATTTCAACCAAAAAAGGCTGATTTATGGGATGCGAAGAGAAAAAAACCCTAAGTATAGTCAGTGACAAACTTAATGACGATAAGATAAAAACGAATATTATTCATCACCATCAAATCGCTGCAACCTTCTGCCTTCTTCCAGTGCCGCCACTAGGTGTTTGGCGCTATTAGCATCAAAATGTTGGGACATTTTTTTTTGTCACAGACTTTGTTATAAAACTATTTTCCATCGAAGATTTAGTACCCCCAGCAGACAATAGGCATAGGCACTGCGTTCTTTAAACTATGCTTTTCGTTAATTGGAATAATTACTACAAAAAAACGCAAGTGAATATATAATGAACATATACGGAAAATATTGTCTGTTGTCACGAATCAAGATGTAGTGTCTTTCGCAAATAAATCAATTTTGCCTTTAACACCATTTTCCACAATTAAATTATTGTTTCGACACTTCGGTCACAGTAAGTACAGAGGACGGGAGCAATATAATATTGAGTTCATTCATTTCTTGTTTTCTTTTTAAAATAAAAGCAATAATATCAACAACAATAACAACAACCGATATTGACATGGCAATTATAGCCTCTAAAATTCATAAATTTAACAATAAACTATTATGAATAACGTTCATTGTTTCATCACAATTATACATAATGGACGAAACACCATAAACCGATACACACCTCTCTTAAAGCGTTTTTGTTTTATGAAATTTATTGATTTCACCAAACCATTTTGTTGAAGAGATGCTTTTTCATTTACTGTATATTCTAAAACGGAAATTTTAACATTTTAAATTTTATTGAAAAGGTATGTGAGAAATGATTAACCGTTTTTGTTTTTATTATTAATATTTTGACAAAAATTTCCCGATTATTTCGGTTAGATAAAATTAATTACATAAATGACATGGCTTATAAAACTTTCTCGTCGCTTAATGGTGGATGTGTGTGCTATTTTTCCAGTTAAAATTGAGTATACACTGGACATTGTAACGACATCAATTAACAAGCTAATTTATTATGATTTTCGGCGCTTTTTGTCCCAATCGATCAATAAATATCGAAAAGTTATTCAAATTTGCATTGTGAAGATCGACGATACGGCTAACAATTATACCACACTTAAATCAATGAAGAAACGTACGGTTCCAGACCGATTTATTTACGCAGAATTTCATTCATGAGAAATCGTAACAGGTCGGAGTCTGACGAAAGGTCGAAAGATCGAAAAAAAATTCCAATTGATTTGTTTTATCGTAAAAGCGATGTTAGCGGACTGTCTTGTGCTCTCATTTTATTTACTTATGTGAATGAAATTTGTCGACTTCTTAGGTTTCGAATTGTCTAATTCACTTAAATCCTTGAAATATTAGAAAAAATTGGGAAAAATTCGTTCATTCTCTTGCTTATTACTTCAAGCAATGACGTCGAATTTTATTTTTCTACATTGAAACATCGTAAGCCTCTAGTTTAAAAAAAACGATATCGATGTCGTACCAGACTGTCGGTGTTCTTAACTTAATTTTATTTCATTTTTCTTGTACATTTTGTTTTTTGATTCGATAAAAGTCTACCACTCAAATATTATATATATACAATTTATCGGTCGTCGTAGTCAGTAATTACACACACGGTATGGTTACTTGTGCAACAGAAAACATATAACGACGACATATCTTTGATTTTCTATATTCTTATATTTGGAAGAAAAATTTCAGTTCATTCGCTCAATAAGGAAACCTGTCAGAAAGTGTAAAGTACAATTATTGAATCAATTAAATTGCTCGGAATGTATCTTTAAACGATGGTTTTAATGAAATTTATCAATTTATAAATGGTTCGATGAACATATGCCATCGAAAATCAATGCGTATTATAACCAGTATATTGATTGGAGAATTGACTCTTTTATGTCCCATTCAGTGCATGTCCCATTCTGTTCTAGTTTTTTTTTTGACGCGTATAATTTTGTTTTCTAAAACTTCTAGCTTTGGTTTGGTTGGCAAAAACAACTTCAAAATAAGTATCGACGGTAATTTCTCTTGAAGATTCGATATGACTCACATTCGATGACTGCATAACATTCTTCACATTCAGTTTTTTTTTTTTTTTGTTTCACACTCCCAGCGGTTTTGCTTTTCAAGTACCGAATACCTAACTCAATGAACAACTAGTTAGAAAACGACTTAGAGATTGTAGACACTAAGATATCCACTCACCATCCGTTTTCAAGATATTTTCATAATTTTTGCATTGTCTGTCTGAAAAGCACAATATCATGTGCAAAAAGTTTATATTTTATGTTCAATAAACTTCGCTCGCACCAATTTATGCATTTTAATCAATATCTGATTTAAATACAATTATTTGCATCGTCATAAGCTCGATGTATTTTTTTGTTTTTTTTTTTCTTCAGTTTTTTTGTTCTCTTGTTATTTTTGTACTTATTATGAAGATCCATAAGCTTTATGCTTTATGGTCGAATAGTCAGCGTGATAAAGAATATATGGGATTTTGCGGTGGATGCCACAAATAATAATAAATTATTTTAACAAAATTATTGCATTTCCTTTGCCAAACTGAATACTAAGATTTCTAAAGAATTGTTAAAAAAAATATGTCACGCCGTGGATGTTATGGACTTTTAAAGGCTCTACATATTAAGTGCCACCCAATTTCAATCATGAGATAAATACATGACCACTCATACTACAACCAATAAAAATAATCAAACTTGGTATCGTAATTTTAATTTCGTTTGTTTGTTTTGTTTTCTGAAATACAATTCTCGTTCATTTCAATTCCATTTATTGCACATCGCAATCTTCAGAAAATCCAGCAGCGCAGAGCTTCCATTTTTAACTTGAAAATGCTACTTCAATATGCTTTTTTATACACAGATTCGTTTTTTTTTAAACTTGTAACCCTAATTTACATGTTCAGCAGAAACCAATCATTATCCAACAATTATGTTACCGCTTAATTCAATTATTAGTCATTATGTGTCAGACACTTACAGCTTACAAGCTTAAAAAGTTAAAATATATTTTATTACTTTTTATAAATCGGTTGGTGTGTTGTTTCTTTCTTTTTTTTAAATTTATTTCTTTCGATTTTATTCTCTTATTGTTTCGGCGGCCACATAGTATCTCCGCTTTAAATACACTACATCCATATGTACGTAACAAGAATGGTAAAAATAATTTGGATGTTGAATACATTTCAAGAAACAACTTACCAATAATAGTCATTATTTGAAGAGAGAATAAAATTTAAGAAAAAAAAAATTAAATTGGGTCTGAAAAGTCAGCTTTTTATTGAAGTGACAGCCTTCAATTAGTTAGTAGTAGGTTGTACGTGTGATGGTGGATTTTTTTTATTGTTTCATTCTTACATCAAAGTACAAGTATTATATTTATAAAATATAAAAAAAAACTGCAACTGTGAAAGATTTGTTATTTTTGGCATAGAAGGAATGGCTTTGACAGAATAATTATACATAGGTTGTATTGCTTAAAAGTAAAGAAAGAAAAAAAAATCGGTTACAATGTTATATAATAACTTAGAAATTTATTAGTGAATTCAGTCAATTATTAACTTAAAAAGTACCGTAACCTTAATTGTCTATATGTCTATTGATAATTTGAGAAAATTGCTGTTAGGACAAAAAAAATATTATTTTCCCATAAGTAAACAAAATTTGGTTTTCTGTATATGTTAAATAATTCAACCGAAAAAACCGGCTAATTATAGGACATTGCTATATCTCTAAAAGCGATAGAAGAAGCGAACCATAATTCAACCAAAGAATTAGCGCAGTTATAATTACGTTGCAGTGGTGAGGCAATAAAAATTTTTATCACAGTGCCAAATGTCATAACGTCAAGTGGTCTTCAAAACTACTTTCATTGATTGTTCATTGCTATTTTAACAAGCATTTTTCATGTAATCCCAATATTGTCCATTATCAATTACGGTAGGTTAACTAATGCCTTGCTGCCTAAAATGCTCTTTTTGAGCTTAAAAACGCTGCAGTGACACCAATTTTAAGGTAGTTTGTGTAGTTCTCTTTAGAAAAATCGAAAATATGGACACAAAAGTTCAGCATATCCTCAGCCAAACCTGAACAGAAAACAATACATTTTAACTAACCGATTAACTAACTGGTTGTACAAGCCTTAATTTCTTCACTTCCTTGGCTTAAGGGATTATTTCTGATGGGCATTTCCATCGAAGCACAAAAGATGTTTCGACCTCGGGGTTCAGTGGGAGTAGTAAGCTAACAATCTTTCCTTTACCAATAAAAAACGAGAAAATAATGAATTTAACCTTTTTCAAACGGCAAACGAATCGCCATAACGACCATTAAATCTGTTACTTCTTTTGTTATGATACGATAACGAACAACCAGTAACTTCTGGAGATCCTTACGGTTAACACATCTGTTTCGACGTGAAAATTGAAAGTAATATTATTTGATAAACTGGAATACATCCATATTACCAACGAACGAATATGAACCAAAATATTGTTCTTAAAAGCTGAACAGTCAAGCGACCGATTCACTGATTCTTCAGAACCAAATTAATTTTTGTCATTTTATTGCATCGGATTGCAACTATCGAACATTCTTTGTTTTTGTTCAATAAACAAAAACGGCAACCTGACATGGGTCTAAGTTTGTTTTTGGATTATTGAACGTGTAAATAAAAATAGAAATGAAAATTATTATTTAAAAAAAAACATTGAATTGGTCACCAGAAAATTAAGTTTTTGTTTGTTTTTTGTGGTAAGTGGTTACCATCGAACAAGTCATTCAATCTTTGCTGTTGTGCTGTGTGTGTTTTTTTTTTCTTCCTTCATACACAGCAGATATTTCGTTTATGATCGAGCAAAGTGTTTTCCACTTTGAAATATTAAAAAAAATGAAATAAAGTTTTTTTTTTAATATATAATAGAACTTCATGGCATGGCATAAAAGGTATTTAGTTATACACTCATATTAGTTGTGTAAATCATGAAAAAAAGAAATATTTTTTAAAGTCGTGAGCTCTCAATATAATTATCTTTAACATACATTATATTTTAATATCGAATTGCGTTAAGATTTAAGAAGCATAAGCAATTTGCTGTAAGCAAACATTGTTTTATTATACGTATATGATATATTGGGAGTGAATTATATATATATTTGTTATAGGATAAGACGTTTCGTGCACTTATTAAAACTTTTTTGTTTGCATAAGCTTTTTTCTTCTCCCGAAAAAATATGGTGTGTGTGCTTCAACAGTTTTTTGTGTAATAGTCAAAATGACGAGTTTCTGAGATGGCATGTTACATGAATGAATTTATAGTAACTGTGAATGCGGATCAAACAAAACTCTTTTTTTTAACTTTAGAAAATTTACAAGTAGCCGAAAAATAGACATTCACCTTTTTATTCCGGCGACTCTTTGGTTAATTTTTTTTCTTCTTTCAATTAAATTGAATAAAATGATTGATTCTATGTGGTGCGCTTTTACCTTGAACATTTATTTATTACTTTGTTTTATGACATGACTTTTGAGTAAATTTAGGTAATTTTCTTGTTTCTTTTCAAGCCATTCGAAGGATTATTCATAGTTTAAATTTAGAAAATTTCTGAGACTTAAACAATTAAGGAATAGTACATTACTATACCAGTGAAGTAATTTGATATCTCGTATCACGATGAGTAAAAGTACCTCGGGCTGAAGCCCTCGGATACTTTTACTCATCTCACTCAAATTATTTCACGTGTAAAGTATAACGTTTTACTTTACGAGCGAGGGAAAAGGTTTTCACTAGTGAGGGAATAGCCACTTTACCTCACTAGTAAAGTAAAACAATTTATTCAGCGAGTCAATAAGATCATTATTTTTAGATTGATATGATTCAACAGTTTGATTAACAATTTGTTTCTTTTTCTCCTCCTCAGATGTATATGCGACTCTGGTTATACGGGAAGCAATTGTGAATCGAAATACATTCCCTGTTCACCGTCACCGTGTCTCAACGGAGGAACCTGTCGACAATCAAACACATTTTCGTATGAATGCAAATGTCCTCCGGGTAAGTAACAGTTTTGGAAATCATATTTTTAACTTCACACCTCATCTTTGTGCAACACTCTTCACTAACTAACAACAAAAAACAAATCATCGATTTAATATACCAAATTCAAATTCAACAATGAAATTCAAGGAAACAAAAAAAAAATCGAAAAATTTCTCAGTTCAACAGTATCATTAAAAATAATAATAAAAACCATTTCGATTCCAATATTCTACAAAGATAATCTAAAAAACCTAATTATACCATTCTACATTTTTGCATTATTTGGTTTGATCTCATTATTTCTTATAGTTTTTTTTTATTATTATTTTTTCGTTTGTGATTCAGTTCACAACTTGGCCCGCGGTGATCACGTTAAAATATCTGTGGAAGATAAATTTACTTGCCATGCAATATGTTGGCGTGGTACTTTATTTTTTTTAATTCACATCCAATATAGGTACGATTCGACAATAGCTTTTTTCTGTGTAATATAAATGTGTATGTGACTCGTTGCTAGAGATAGGTACGCAATGATAATTCTTTTTTTTTATAGAAAAAATAAAGATGGTACGCATACGAACTGAGGAGATGAAGAAAAAAAACCCAAGAGTCTATTAACAAACATAATCTTTAGCCAAAATCGATGGTACTCTTTGGATGGTACTCTTGTGTGTGTGTTTTTTTTCTGTCTTCAGATTTCTTCATCCACCTCTTGGTATCTTTAAATATTTTCATATTTCTGTATATAAAACATTCGAAATTCTCATATTTTAACGAAAGACATCAACGATGCACGGCTGAGAAAACCTCCGAGTATTTTTCTTTGTGTTCTTCGAATATGGTTTTTCCATTTACATAGAATATTTTCCATCCATAGAATCGTATACAATTGCTTTTTTCATGCTTCGGGGACGAATATGATGTCCATTTAGGACTTTTTCCCGAGTTTTGGTTCCTTTGTATGAGATAGTTATTTGTTCACCTAGTGAAAAAAAAAATCATTTCGAGTTTGTTGTTTGTCAAGGGTACTTCGCACGCTCTGGCCACAAGTCACCAGAGAAAATTAGATCTCCTACTTTTTTCCCGAGGTCAACACAACCAAGGCTCCCGAAGTTTTACCTGAGACCAGAAAACGACTATTTCCTCACCTGCGTTGTGAAATAGTACATACCCGTCTTAGACCATTGATTTTAGGTAGTTTCGCTTGTAGCCCTCACTTTGTTCAAGTAACTTCATTTTGTCATCTTTGAAATTACAAATTATTGCAGAGGTTTCACAAACCAAGGGAAGATAAAGTTTGAACCAAAATTGGATGAGTGCTAATATAATTGTTGGACTGTTTTGATCAGTACTACATGGGAGCAGTATTCCGTAAAAGGGAAGATACATTAATGACATGTTTACAGGAACATAAAATTTTCCCTCCAAAAAGAAAATTCCTTCGATCTGTCATGTGTTGGTCATGTGAAGAAGAAAGAGTTTCAACTTTGTCATTTTCTGATTGTGATTAATTTTAAAGATTCATAACTTTTCATACGACAAAAATATATTTTTTTCTTCTTGTTTTGCGCATCACATTCCATGCATTTAATACTTAAGTCGACTGTAAAATAAACCTTTTTTTTTTCATTTATTTTTATAATTTTTTTTTGTGTCCACATCATATCCAATATATACCTCTCGTTTTATCGTCTTCTGAATGAAATCTCTAATTGTCAGCTGTTTCATTATTCTATTTAACATGTGAAATAAAGTTTTTTTTTCTTCTTTTTAAATTCTTTTTTATATTCCTTTCGTGTATGTCTGCATTCATACATTTCTTTCGTGGTTTCGTATACACTACAAACGGAATATTATATTGAAAAATTGTAGGCAGAGTATATCATGGTGTATATAATACACTTTATAATATGGATGTGGTACGGTCTTTTTTGGTTTGATTGTATTTATGACTGTGTGAGTATGCTTCTCTTTTGCTCGCCAAACAACAATCTGGTTTGGCGTGGCAGACTTCCTCTACCAGCAGATATATAAAATATAAAACCGTGGGAACGATCGCTTTCCATGCGCCTTGTCTTCTTGCGTTTATTTTGTATTATGCCCCGAAGAATATGACTTGAAAAACCATAATATGCACACATGAAGACTTTCGTTGAAATTTTATATTTTTCAAACCACAAATGCGATTCTTTTAGGTTTGGTTTGGTTTTTTTTTGTGTGTCTTTTTTGATATATTTTATTCAACGCGTACACAATATTTTTCCAAGCATTATCTTCGATAATATTGGTGTGTGTATGGTAAGGCCTAAGCTTAACCAATCCATTGATTTAAGATTTGTTGATGTTCTTCTTTTTTTTCAATACAAATTCTTTTATGTATCATCATGGTACGCCACGCGTATTGTATTTATTTCTTGCGATATGAGGAAGAAAAAGATTTGAGATGACACTCGGTTCCGAAGATATGGTGTGCCAAGAGATGTTTTGCAGATAAACGGAAAGAAATCAAAGATTAGACATTGTCCGGAATATAATTGCTTGGATAATATTGTTGTTTTTTGTGTCTACATCTCCATAAAATTCATTTCTTTTAAAATTTTATCGATAAAATCCACAGCACAATAGATCTCAGAGATTATTATTCGAGACATCGATTTTATATACATTGCAAAAATGTTCACTGTTCAAACAATAAATCGATAAATTGATTAAATAAGCTCAGTATGAGACGTGTTAAAGTATCCTAAAATTAAATTAAAATTTTTGCTTCGACCGAACTTTCACTCGACTTTTTAAACATTCGATGTAACCATTTGCTTAGAACTGGGTATTGTGCATCATCTCCTCCCAAAAAAAAACGCGGCCGATATAATGAATTGTGTAAATAATTTGAAACAATTTAGATGAGTCAATGAATGTATAGTATACATTTAGGACGAGTTAATAAAAAACGAATGTTACGTATGTTCCAGCCGACGAAATCAATCAATGACATTCGTTTTTTTTATATAATTTTTATATTCTGCCAAAGAATGTTTGAACGGAAATAGTCTCAAAGTTTTGAGATTTGCTTTCGTTAATGGGAAAAAAAAACTTGTTAGGTACTATCGTTGACTCATGTATATTATTCGAGAGAAAAAAGACTCTGTATGCAGATTCAGATAACTGAAACGTGTGAAATTACTAGAAGGATATGAGAAAAAAAAACTTGTACATTTTAAAAATTCCATAGTGTCACATGTTTTATTTCCTGTTCTTTTCGCTTTCACATTCGGTTTTTTCTCTTAATAAAAAAAAAATTAAATTTCCTAATTTTCGTTACAGGATTCCAAGGCACTAACTGCGAAGAGAACATCGACGATTGTCCGGGCAACCTGTGTCAAAACGGTGGCACCTGCATCGATGCTGTGAACGCTTACCGTTGCAAATGTTCACCGAGTTACACCGGTGAGTTCTGCGAAAATGATGTGGACGAATGTGCGATGCGACCGGCCGTATGCCAAAATGGTGCCACCTGTACCAATACCCACGGCAGTTATTCGTGCATATGCGTCAACGGTTGGAACGGATCCGATTGCAGTCTGAATATTGACGATTGCGTGGATGCAGCTTGTTTCAACGGTGCCACCTGTATCGATGGTGTCGGAAGCTTCTATTGTCGTTGCACGCCGGGCAAAACCGGACTATTGTGTCATTTGGAAGATGCATGCACATCGAATCCCTGTCACGCGGATGCTATTTGTGATACCAGTCCGATTAATGGATCGTTTGCCTGTTCGTGTGCGACTGGCTACAAGGGTATCGATTGTTCGGAAGATATTGATGAATGTAATCAAGGATCGCCGTGCGAACACAATGGCATCTGTGTTAATACGCCCGGTTCGTTTGCGTGCAACTGTTCGCAAGGATTCACTGGACCGCGTTGCGAAACGAATGTGAACGAGTGCGAAAGTCATCCGTGTCAGAATGATGGTAGCTGCTTGGATGATCCAGGAACCTTTAGATGCGTATGCATGCCGGGTAAGAATGTTTGCATTGTTATTATATAGGTTTCATGTCGTCGCGAATTGTGATATTTTGAAAATGCTATTCGAACATTACACAAATCAATTAGAAGTGCATAGGCATTTCAACGTCTAAAGAGAATGCACAAGTTTTTTCACACACTACGCTGTTTTTTTTTAATAGCGTCCATTAAATTTTATCGCTCTTGTTACATTTTAAACCTTTAGCGTATAAAGTACACGAGCATATTATTATATGCAAAGCACTACACAATATTTGCATTTGATTTTAGACTTTAATCAATTTAGTCTTCATGGAAATTAGATTCCCGTATAATATTTGAATTGCGTTATGTATGCTCTGTTATAATTGTTTGCCCATTTGATATATATATTGTTGTGCACTTTGTTGTTTATGTGGCTTTCCAACAATCGAAATAGAAGGTATTGGTCGATTGATTACGGTTGGGTGTATTTGGTTAATCAAGTCAATCGCATATGAACAGACCTCTAAATGCATTTTTAACCGAATTGTGTTTTAGTGAACCGCAGATTATTTACAAATACTTTCAATCAATCTGATGACATAATACATAAATCGTCGACGACAAAGTCGTTATGCATGTTTGTGTGGCGCAATGACTCTTTTTTTTCCCTTTCGCTGAATAGCGAATTCCGATTGACTTTATGCGCTTTCTTATCACCTACACTTACCATCTCTTTCCGTTCCATGCAGGATTCACTGGTACACAGTGCGAAATCAATATCAACGAATGCGAACAGAATCCCTGCCTAAACGGTGGAACGTGTCTGGACCTGATAAATGGCTTCAAATGCACTTGTACAATTGGATTTACCGGATCTCGCTGTCAGATAAACATAGACGACTGTCTATCGCAACCATGCCGAAATAACGGAATATGTCACGACTCCATAGCCGGATATACTTGCGAATGTCCGCCAGGTTATACAGGTGAGCGAAGAGTTCCGAGAGAAACAAAAATATTTTAAGTTCTATGTTTGGAGCCGATAATTTCAATGTTATCCTCATTGTTGCAGGACTATCATGTGAGATCAACATAAATGATTGTCAATCGTCGCCATGCCATCGTGGTACTTGCATCGACGGCGACAATTCATTCACCTGCCAATGCAGTCCCGGCTACACTGGATACTTGTGCCAAACGCAAATAAATGAATGTGAATCCAATCCCTGTCAATTCGGAGGCCACTGTGAGGATTTGATTGATGGTTACCGTTGTCGGTGTTCGCCAGGAACATCTGGCCAGAATTGCGAAGTGAATGTAAACGAATGTCACAGCAATCCGTGCCGTAACGAGGCTACATGCATTGATGGCATCAATCGGTATACGTGTCAATGTCTTCCCGGATTCACTGGCATTCACTGCGAAATAAATATCAACGAATGTGCATCGGATCCGTGTGCAAATGGTGGAGTATGTATGGATTTGGTGAATGGTTACAAATGTGAATGTCCACGCGGTTATTACGACGCTCGCTGTCTGAGCGATGTTGATGAATGCGCGTCGAATCCATGTATCAACGGTGGCCGATGTGAAGATGGTGTCAATCAATTCATCTGCAATTGTCCACCTGGCTACGGCGGGAAGCGATGTGAACACGACATTGATGAGTGTGGATCGAATCCTTGTCAGCATGGTGGTCTTTGCCGTGACGGTCTAAATTCATACACCTGTACATGTATGCCCGGCTACACTGGAATCAACTGTGAAACGAACATTGACGATTGCGTGCACAATCCATGCAGTAACGGTGGATCGTGTATTGACTTAGTAAATGGCTACAAATGCGTTTGTCGTGTTCCATTTACCGGACGTGATTGCGAATCGAAAATGGATCCATGTCAACCGAATCGCTGTTACAATGGAGCTAAATGTACGCCGAGCTCAAATTACTTGGACTTTTCGTGTACTTGTTCGCTTGGATACACAGGACGATTGTGTAATGAAGACATCAACGAATGTGCGCTGTCTTCACCGTGCCGAAATGGTGCCACTTGTCGTAATGTTCCAGGGTTCTATCAGTGTATTTGTGCTAAGGGATATGAAGGTCGTGACTGTACAGTAAACACGGATGACTGCGCCTCTTTCCCATGCCAGAATGGTGGTACGTGTCTAGATGGGATCGGCGATTACACGTGCTTATGTGTTGATGGATTTGAAGGAAAACATTGTGAGGTGGACATCAACGAATGCCTTTCGATGCCGTGTCAAAACAGTGCCACATGCAACCAGTACGTTAATTCCTACACGTGCACATGTCCACTTGGATTCTCCGGAATAAATTGCCAGACAAACGACGAGGATTGTACGGAAAGTTCGTGTATGAACGGAGGGACCTGCATCGATGGCATTAATAGTTACAATTGCTCATGTCGTCCCGGATTTAACGGTCTCAATTGCCAATACAAAATAAATAAATGTGACTCGCAGCCTTGTCGTAATGGAGCCACGTGCCATGATCTAGGAAACGACTACTCTTGCCACTGCTCGTACGGATACAGCGGTAAACAATGTATGGAATATGTGGATTGGTGTTCGCAACGGCCATGCGAAAATGGGGCCACTTGTGTTCAACGCGAAAACGTTTATCAATGCTTGTGCGCAAGTGGATGGACTGGAAAATTGTGTGACGTCGAAATGGTTTCGTGCAAAGATGCAGCTATTCGCAAAGGTGTCAGTCCGAAAGATTTGTGTGGAAACGGAACTTGCGAAGACTTTGGAAATTCGCATCGCTGCCACTGCGAACAGGGTTACACCGGATCGTATTGTCAGAAAGAAATAAACGAATGCGAATCGGCACCATGCCAGAATGGAGGCAATTGTAAAGACAAAGTCGGATCGTATCAGTGCATTTGCAAGCAAGGTTTCCAGGGTCAAAATTGTGAATTAAACATTGATGACTGTAAGCCCAATCCGTGTCAAAATGGAGGAACGTGTCACGATTTAGTTGCTAGTTTTATGTGTTCGTGCCCGCCTGGAACGTTGGGAATCATTTGTGATATTAACCAAGACGATTGTGTCCCAGATGCTTGTCATAATAACGGTACGTGTTTGGATCGAGTTGGCTCATTCGAATGTATATGTCCACCAGGATTTGTTGGTTCTAGATGTGAGGGCGATATCAACGAATGTCTGTCGAACCCTTGTTCGAATCCCGGAACCCTAGACTGTGTACAATTGGTTAATGATTACCATTGCAACTGTAAACCAGGACATATGGGACGCCATTGTGAAGTGAAAGTAGACTTCTGTGCCACTTCGCCTTGTCAGAACGGTGGAATTTGTTCTACGAGGCAGTCCGGTCATCATTGCCTATGTTCGGATGGATTTTTCGGAAAGAATTGCGAATTTTCTGGTCTAGACTGTGACTCGAATCCCTGCTTAAATGGTAAATGTGTAATTGCTGATGGTGGTGGTTATCGATGCGAATGCCCATTCGGCACTGGTGGAGTTAACTGTGAACTGGACACCGTCGATGAGTGCCAGCCGAATCCATGTTATCGTGGAGCTGCTTGTGAAAACAAGTTGGGTGACTTTGAGTGCTTCTGTCCGGAAAAGTGGTCTGGAAAGACTTGTCACACATATGATCCGACATATCGTGGTTGGCCTGATCGGATTAAAAATACCGTTGACACGGTATACTCAATCGATTTGGAATATCAAAAGGAACAGTGTGTCAAACGTGGTTGCATTGAAAAGAAAGGCAATCGGAAGTGCGAAGAGGAATGCAACACGTACGCCTGCAACTTTGATGGCGGTGACTGTTCATTGGGTATTAATCCGTGGATTAACTGTACCGCATCGATAAACTGTTGGGAAGTGTTTGGCGACGGTGTCTGTAATGAGGAGTGCAACAATCAACCATGCCTGTTTGACGGACGAGATTGCCAAAAGAAATTGCTGCCATGTAACCCAATATACGATGCGTACTGTCAGGAACATTATGCTAATGGTCGTTGCGACTACGGCTGTAATAATGCTGAATGTAATTGGGATGGATTGGATTGTGAGACTCAACAGCCACAGTTAGCCGAAGGTGTGATTTCAGTCATTGTTCTCATGGACATGATGCAATTCCGTGAAAATGTAGTTCCATTCTTGAGAGATATGGGTCATCAACTAAGAACGACTCTGCGAATAAAGAAGGACAACCAAGGCAAAGACATGATTTTCTATTGGGACAAAAAGTCGGAGATCACTGGCCTACAAAATTCTGCGTTCGGTCGTAAACACAACATTGCTTACTCGGATAGAGTTGATCAATCTGGCGTTCAAGTATTCATGGAAATCGACAATCGAAAATGTACAGTTATGTCCGGTTCAGAATGTTTTTCATCAGCTCAGGATGCAGCCGGTTTCTTAGGCGCAATCGCTTCAAAACATACGATGTCTAAATCGTTCCCTATTCTACAAGTTCGAGGAGTTGCTGAATCAGACACTGGGGAAACATCTCCGACCAATGCAAAGTACGTTGCACTTGGAGCGATAATTGTCTTCTTGTCTTGCTTCTTGTTGGGTGTACTGATAACGGCACAACGAAAACGCGCTCATGGTGTGACATGGTTCCCGGAAGGCTTTTTCACCACTACAACTGGACCGCGTAGGCATTCACGACGTCGTGGACCTGATGGTCAGGAAATGCGAAATCTAAATAAAAACAACTCAATGGCCTGTATGGACGACGTCAATATGAATTCCAATCATATGACTCATTCTCAGCAATGGTCGGACGATGAATCGGAAATGCCTCAACCGAAACGTTTAAGAATCTGTGATCAAGGATATTCAAGCGATCACACAGCTGTTACAGAATATGAAGAGGCCGAACCACGACTCTGGTCACAACAACATATGGAAGGCGGTGATATTCGTATTCCACCATCTATTATGACTCCGCCATCACACAACGATGGCATTGATGCTCGAGGACTGTTAGGCACAACACCATTAATGGAGGCCGCCATTCGTGGAGCAGGTATTGATTCGAGTGAAGATATCGATTCAACGGATGACCTAAATGGACAAAAAATTTCCGAATTATTGGCTCAAGGTGCTGACTTAAACGCTACGATGGAGAAAACTGGTGAGACTTGTTTACATTTAGCTGCCAGATTTGCTCGAGCTGACGCAGCGAAACGATTACTTGATGCCGGTGCTGACGTAAACATGCAAGACAATACAGGACGAACACCACTTCATGCAGCCGTAGCTGCTGATGCTAGAGGTGTATTCCAAATATTATTAAGAAATCGAGCGACTAATTTAAATGCTCGCATGGCTGATGGTACAACACCGTTAATATTGGCTACTCGATTAGCAATAGAAGGCATGGTAGAGGATTTGATCACAGCCGATGCTGACATAAATGCAGCTGATTCATCTGGAAAAACAGCATTGCATTGGGCAGCTGCCGTAAATAATGTTGATGCAGTTAATACACTGCTAATGCATCATGCTAATCGTGATGCACAAGATGATAAAGACGAGACGCCACTGTTCCTTGCAGCTCGTGAAGGTTCCTCCGAGGCATGCAAAGCATTACTGGATAATTTCGCAAATAGAGAAATTACCGATCATATGGATCTACTACCGAAGAACGTAGCCAGCGAACGTTTGCATTACGACATTGTTCGATTGCTAGAGGAACATGTTCCGCGCAACCCGCAAGTAGTGACTGTGATTCCAAACTCAATTATTAGTTCGCCAAGTCATTCGCAACTTATCACACATCCGACGGTTATTGCGTCGACTAAACAGAAGCAAAAGAAGCGTCAGAAAGCCGCTGCAAATAATAATCCAAATAGTCCAGACAATGACAGCAGTCTGCGACGCAAAGCCAGTACGAAGAAGAATTCGAAGAAAAATGGCCAAGTATTGCCCGATGTTCAGCTGTCTGATGGTGCTCTAAGTTCGGTAGAATCACCGCTAACCAGTCTTCCCAGTCCATATGATACTGCCAGTTTGTACTCGAATGCAATGGCTGCCCATCATAATATTGAAATAGTTCCAGCCAAACAGCCTCCTAGCTACGAAGATTGTATTAAGGTAATTTCATCACACATACGTCCACTAATTCCGATCGAAAATTCATCAATTTTTTCTTCCACTCACCAGAGCGCACATTCGATCCAATCGCTGCACAATATCAACTTTGATAACTACGGTTACACAATGGGTTCGCCATTCCAAGATCTCATGAGTGCTCAACGGAGTACCCCCGGAACACACATTGGTGATCAAGGCTTGAGTCCTCCATACTCAAACCAATCTCCACCACACTCAGTCCAAAGTAACATTGCACTGTCTCCGCAAGGATATATTGGTAAGTGTCGATCAGCGTTGGTATACGATTTCCGACCGAAATTCATGAATTCATTCGATTTTTAGGCTCTCCATCACCAGCAAAATCGCGACTCACATCACCGACCCATATGCAGGCGATGCGACACGCGACCCATCAAAAACACGGACAACAGAGTCATATGGTGCCTGCAAATTCGACACAACAAATGAACTCGGTGCCGCAGAATCAGCAACAGCAGCAAAAACAAACGGTAAGTACTTCAATTGCCAAACATTCGTTACAAAACCTCCTAGTTAAGTCTTACTGTGCTGAAAACACTTTCATGGTTCCATGATGATACTAAATGTTAATTAAAATTTCAGCAACAGTCACAACAGCAATCGCCTCAACATATCGACGATAAGAACTGGTAAGTTTAACAGTTAAGATCAATCTCAAGCAACAAATCTAACCCACGGCATACTTTTTTCTTCCAGCTTTTACACGCTGTCTCAACAGCAACAGCAATCGCAGCACGGTGGTACAAATAGTGCAATATTGCCTTCATTACAAATGGGATTCGAGTTCAATTCGGCACTAGATATGCCCAACTTTTGCAACACAACCGGTGAGTCACTGCCGGCAACAAAGCTTGTTATTCATTCACTAAACACTGCCTTCCTTCTCCCCCACCTCAGGTCAACATCATCCACAAAATTCCACAAACGGCATCTCAACGTCAACGGCCCAGTCATCCAACAATGCAATCCATTCGCCGAAATTCTATCAATATTTAACGCCACCCAGCCAGCATTCGGGCGGCGTAACGCCACAACACTTGGTACAAACATTAGATAGCTATCCAACACCGTCGCCCGAATCACCGGGACATTGGTCCAGTTCGTCGCCACATTCGAATTCGGATTGGTCGGAGGGCATCCATTCGCCGGCGAATACAGTTTATGTGACCGGCGGCCATCAATCGAATAAGGGTTCGGAGGCGATTTATATTTGAGAAAAGGATTGAGTGTATTTGTGGCTCGTGACTAAGTATGTGCGCGAGAGGAGAGGGAGATGTACAAAATGAAGACAATTTAGCACATTCAAAGTGTCCCTGAACAAACAAACAAATTTTGAATGTTTGTGTTTATAAGTGATGTTTTACAATAAGGTTCTAGTTCGGTAAGATTAGTTTGTCGTAACAATTTTTTTTTTGTAATTTAATTTATGACGACCGATGATGCAAGGAGGAGACGAGTAACGTCAGTATAAAAAGTGACTTAGTGCAGCGTTACAAGTTTTTTTTTATTAAATTTTATTTGTGTACAATACATGTAAGGGTCAAGAAACGAAAATACAAAATGGTACTGATGATTTTTGAATAAGCTTTTAAAATGCAATGATTTGTGAGTGCTATAGAAATTTTATTATATTGGCCATGTAGTGTAAGGTGTAACACTAACAGGAAAGAAGAAGAAAAATGCAACAAAAAAAAATCGGTGTGAGAAATGACATCTAGATTCTAGAAATTACCCCGAGAGTTATGCCATTTTCGACGATCGACAAAGGCTTTGATGAGAATAAGGCAAGCAAATCGCTAAACTATCCATACCATTTCGATGGGTAATCAAAAGTGAATTGCCTGAACGGGTTACAACACGTCGATTTAAGGCGATGCTAGAGATCACCTAAGTTTAGCTGATTTTTGAACAGATTTCTGGCTGTCACGTCCGGTTGTAATGTTCGTTTCACTTTACTTATTCTCCCTGTTGTGATAAATCCTAAGAAAGTATGAACGCGCGATCAAATTGTGCATCTCAGATTTGTTTATCTTATTCTCATGAACGCCTCGTGATATCGTTGGAACTCGGTACATTGCTCTTGAATTTAGTGATTAGGCGATGCATTCAATTGCAACAGAAACATACTAATTGTACTTTAAGTGAATGAAAAATGCCAGCGTGTTTAAATGAATCAAATTAATTGGATTCGGGCAATTTAAATTCAACAAAAAAAATGTCTCAAATTGAGTCGAGCGCACTGGAAATAACAAATTGTATATTGAACATGTTCAAACAACGGTTAGTGTCAGTTCTATTCGTAAAGATATTATGTCCCTTTTGTGCTGCTCTTCACTTAAATACATTTCAGTCGATTCAGCAATTATACGTTACAAAATTCCAACGAAATTGACATTCCATCAGGTGTCTACCAATTAAATAAATTTTCATTTATCAGTTCCCCGTTTCATCTTCATCGTAATTTTTAATCGATAAGCACAACATTACTGGGAAATATTGGAATGATAAACTGTGTAGGTCAGATTTCGACTGAAAAATATCGTTCGAAATGGAGAAAGAATTCCTTATGACAGAAAAAGAGGATCAGATGCTGGAGTTGTTACAGTCCGTTTAACCTATGAAATCGACTTCAATTTCCGACTATATAACCGGACAATCGAACTATATAGTCGGAAATTTTAAAGTCAATTTTGAGTTAGGATTTTGAAGAGATGAGACTTTCCGTACTGGTACGTTAAGTATGGAAATGAAACTCGGGATGTTTTTTTTATCGATTAAAAATTAATTCAAGAAGAAGAGGAAGAGAGAGAAAAAAAACAAACAGCAGAACATGTGCAATCGGTCAATCGTTTTGTTCGTTATATACATTTTAACTCGCTTATTCAGCACTCATAATTTTTTTTGTACAAATAAATAGGAAAAATAGAAAGAATTTCACAAATGAAAATAAAAAATTTACTTATCAAATTAACAAAAAAAAATCAATAAAATGCAGGTAGAATATCTGTTTGCCGGGTATGGAAACGTTGATTGAATTTCTTTCGTTTTTTTTTTTAAATTAAGAGGAATAAGAAGAAAGAACTATAAAGGGAATTGTGTACATAACGAAACGGAAGGTTATTTTTAATTATAGAGAATTATTACAACACACAACATTCGATTACTTACAATTTTTATACAAAATAAACAAAAAATTAAAATTAAAAAAATTATTATCTTTATGTTAAATTTTAAAAAAAATGAAAAGTAAAGTAAAAAAATCGAGAAAAACTCAAAAAAATATTCGTAGCTAATTTTAAGACTGAAGTGGTTTATTATCAGGAATTTCAATCATTTGATTTTTTGTTGATTTTTTCCTTTACAACTTTTTTATTTCGTTTTCAAAAATATTTTAACTTTTATTTTCGATCAATTTTAAGTTTATTTCTATACCGGAAAATTTATTTCATTTTCTTCAATTTGTTACAATTTTTTTAACGTAAACTTCTATGTCACTTCATTTCCGCCGACTATTCATTCAATTTCCTAACATTCCTAAATCGGTATTTAAAAAAAAAAATAAATTCGACTCTCTTGTAACAAACCACGCATGTTTAACAAATTTGGTTGTTTGCTATAAAAAAAATCGCTATCATAAACTCTACATAAATTATTATAACATTATTGTCATACGGATATAGCATTTAGTTTCGTTATTTTCATGTCATCCGTCAAAAGGCAATAAATTTCCATATCCCCAATTTTTATTTTTTTCTAAAAAAAAAACAGTTTCTACATTCTCCATAATCATAACTGAATGAGAAGTCTCCCAATGTTACGTCCGCTGTTCCCCATCCGAATATAATGTGATCTCCACCATTTCCAGCTATACGATCCAACTGTTTGATAGCTCTCGGTAAATTGTAAATTGACAAAATTAAGTCGATCAAAATTGTCTCAATGAAGTGAATGCATTTTTGGCGGTTGTTGGATTCAAAGTAATTTTTAGTTGGCTTCGCCTCACCGTATCGCTCAATTAAAATAATGGTTTATGAAAAAGTACTTGCAGAAATGATTAGTGTGATCCACGAGGCGTTCAAACCAGGTATCAGTTGAATCCGATCTGATCCTTCATTAAGAGCAATGGTCCCTTTGCAAATTTGTAGCGTACATTTAGGCGGAAATATATTTGTTTTTCTACAAACCAAAATCTTTTTTTGAAAAGGTAAAATCATCAAAGCACGCAAAAATGTGTTTTTTTTTTTCAAGGAAAAATTGGTTTGTGAGTCATAACCCACTTGGAGAGACCTGAGCAGATTATATAAATTTACACAATCTGCAAAGGTTTCTCCAAATGAGAGAAGTTATGACTCAAAAACCAATTTTTCCTTTAAAAGTAACACATTTGCGCTTTAATAGTTTCAATTTTTCAAAAAAAAAAATTCTTCAGAGAAATAATCAAAAAACGAATATTTTTCCGCATAAATATGAGCTACTAATTTGCAAAGGGTCCATGGCTCTTAAGACTTTATTTTAATTTAAGGAAACCGTGACCTGTACACCTGTACTGTGGAAACCGTTTGTAAAATTTTTAGAAAATTGTCTATCGGCAGCATTTATTTTGAGGTTTCATCTAAGTTGCTAAGCTGCTCATAGTGGCTGAGCTCGAGACATTTTGAATTTTCTGCAACGAATCAACATGTAAACGGCATACAAATGTTGTTCTCATCTCAACTAGTTTCTGATTTTGCATTCTCGTTCATTGTCAGATGTAAAAAAATTTAAAAAAAATGTTTGTTGCATAGAACGGAAATAAAGTCAACTGCATTAAATGTAACGGGACGACTGAACCGAATTCCACAAAAAAATTTAATATTTTTTCACTTTATTTTCGCGTATTTTCCTCGCACAGAAAAATAACTAAATGAAAGGTATATGGTGAACTGTAACCCTCGGGGGAATTTAAAAAATAATATAGAACAAACAACAACCGCAGATAGACCCAACATAATTTCATACATATACAAAAACTATCTCAAAATTTTCCTTCTATTTATTTCATCAAATTAATTAAGAAAAATTTCTACTTCTAACACAATATCGAACATGTTCAGAATTACTAGACAAAAGAAAATGAAATTTGTAATTTATAATTTTGGGCCGAAAATATCGAAATTGGCGCATTAAAACTAAACAAAAAAGACAAAACGCGTGATAAAAGACTAACTTGTTGAATCCCATATCAATGGCCGAAGGGGGCCAAACCTTTTTTTTACAATAAAATTCTTTTGAAAAAAACCCTTAAAGTATAACGCTTTTGTATACTTGTAAAAAGTAATTTTAATTAAATTTAATTGAAATCTAGACAAATGTTTTAATTAAAAACAAAATAAAATTAAAACAAAAGACAAGGAGCTCTAAATGTATTAAATAAACTATTTTTTAAATTACTGGTAAATAATTATACGAATCGACAATTTCCAATCCAATTCTTTATGCATTCCACATTGCATTTGTGCATTGAAATTGTCGGTACTTATAATTCTCTCCCTGTAAGAAAAATCAAGGAACGACGTAGATCATTTGTATACAAAAACTAAAATTTTCCGATCATAATATTCCGAATCTTAATAACCATGCAAAATTACAGAATAAAAAGATTTCAAAAGAAAAGAATAAATGAAACACAGAAAGAAGCAGAGTATAAGATTAAAAGAAGATGATTTTGTAAACTATTAGTTAAGAATTTTTTAATTATTCCGTAGGCTTTAGCTTAGTTTAATTAACTTTTTTTTCTCTTAATTATAAGACCCTGTAGCGCCCACACACACACACACATAATTTTATTTCATATTAAATCTATTGTAGATTGAACAGATGACTGTTTTTTTAAATTGAATTTTATTATGTTATGTTCGTATGATCAATATTAATAGAGAGACAGTGTATTTTTTACTATATATTATCAAGTTTTCTAAATAAAAATTAAATAAAATTCTCATTTCTGAATTAAAAAACGGATATTTTTCACTTATCAATCTCATGCATTATACTATAGCTCTGCTTCTAGCAAAAACACTAAATTATCAAGTGTATCATTTGAAAGGCTAATATAAGTGATAAGAGTTATCGTGAGGGAGTGAGCCAACGCTTACATTGTTTGTATCGTCTGTTTCAACTTTAGACAACGAATCGAGGAGAGACCACACTAGCGAATGGTGGGACTGGGTTCGGGTGAATAAAGGTAATTAATATGCGAATAAAGGGAAATGCAAACGAATAGTTGGGAATAATGGTCGAATGGTCGAACGATGGGACAAGATTTTTCATTGTTGTTTCCCTCTCGCAACGAAAACCAGTTGCAAGGAAAACGGGGAGCCTACTGCAGAGGGAATGAGTTTCTTTAATTGTCTTGATTTTGTCTAATTTTCTTAAATTTTTCAATAAATTGATTAAAGACTTCAAAGAAAATTATTTCTGGAAATTTCTCGATTTATCCGAAATTTCTCGAACTTTTTGAAATTTTAAATTAAAGAAAATTTAAGAAATATTTCGTGACGTTTCCTGCATTTTCTCAAAATCCTCGATTTTTTTCTATTTTGGTCAACTGTGCGAGAAACAGTGCTGTGATTATACTTCTTTGAACAAGCAACTGTACTATTGATTCGTAAAAGTGCTTGACCTTAATATTCACTGACCAATGAACTAGGACCCATAGAAATTAATGCACTAATTGATCCTTTGGATATCCTACTTTACGTAAGGCACTTTGTGAGTTCTAGTAGAACCAACTTATTTCCACAGTGAAATATTTATGCCTGAAAAGACATGTTCTGAAATAAAATGAGAAAAACCACCTCAACTGTAATACTGATTAACTTGTATAAAAATGTCTTTCAATTTTTTTCGAACAGTTGAAAGCGTGTTTTTTCTTGATAACTTTTTTAGCTTCCAAGAGCCCTCCAACTTTTTTAACAAATTCAACGTAAAGAATATAATTCCCCCTGACCAGACATATTTATCTTCTTTCGGTCTAAACTGTACGTACAGTGGTCATTATGACAGTGGGATAGCTTAACGCGGTCAACGCTTACACATCGTCGGCAACGTAACTATCGGGCGTATCTCCGATATCTCAGAAACTACTGAACCATTTTTGATAAACTTTTTTTTCGAGGAAGGCAGTGAAAAGTTATGAATTGGATAGTAATAAACGACCATTTATTTTGTTGGGTTGAACGTTATAACAAATTTTTTGTACCAATATTAGTTAGCTGTCGACCGTTATTACTGTTTACTGTTTACCAATATAAGAATTTCAAAACACCACTTCTTATGATAACTACCGTTATTATAAAAGTAAATACCGATAAAATGTGAGGATTTACCATTAACTTGCATATGTGTGTGTAATTGGTAATGTGGGAAAATTGGGATTTTTGTTGGCTTTACCATTTACTTTTTATTGGCTGTATCGTTATATTTTTTGAATATACCAAATGTGTGTTGAATTGGTCAGGTGGGCAAAGGAAGTGTTAGATTCGAATTTTCAATTGGTAAGTCGAGAAAAGCAATCGGTATATTTTTGAATCTGTGTGTATTGGTCATGTGTGCAAAGAAAGTGCAAATTCAAATCGAAGCAAATTACAAAAAAATCAAAACTGAAATTTAGGAATTACAAGAGTCTGATCAATGTTAGTTTGCGTTAAAATCCGAATACAGAATCAAATTATGACGGCAAAAATTTAAATTTGATATATAAAAAAGTTACACCTACTAATTATTAGACGATGCGAGAGAGAAAAAAATTAACTCCTAAGTTACCGACACCGTTCCGGCGCCCGGCTCGCATTGCGGCCCTCCGCTTCGCTCCGGGGCAATGGGCCGGATCGCTCGGCGTGTTAAAACGCTTTTTATGTACAATGAAAGTTGGTATCATTTCGTAAAAAGATGAGTTCTGAACCAAACTCCTTTACGTTATATTTCGTAAAAGGATGAATTTCCTAAGAACGAACTAAACGCCTTGACGGCGAAAAGAAAATTAGGAATTGAGTTGACGATGATACTCAAAAATTAGGAAAATTCCAGATTCTATTTCGCTGGTTTTTGTTCTTTGTACAGTGTCGCAAGGGTAGTTAAGACGCTATTTATTACTAATTTAATTAGTAGTTGTCCAGATTTTAACGGATGTTGTTCAAACAATTGAGAAGATTTTTTACGAACTTTTGAATCAAAATCAATCAATTAATCTTGTTATTTATTCTTTGTAAGGAATCATAAGCTATGCTAGTCCTTCAGAGTTATAATAAACGATTAGATAGAAAAGAAAATGTCCATGACTAGGCTTCGTCGACAGTCTTTAGATTTCTTATAGATTTTCTTTCGATGATTTTAATTAAAGATTTAAGCATTTGTCCATGTAGTTTCCCCTCGCTTGATTTTTACCAAAATTTTAAGTTTTGATTTTTGACTTAAATGGCTTTATTAGCTATAGTACAGCACTGACACACCGGATGAGACCGGCATAAAAAATTGATAATAGATTGACAATAGATTATTTATTTGTAACACTATCCAACACGATTTCACCTTAATTTGATAATGTCGATAGTTTTGATGTCCGATACACCACAAAATTATACTTAAATACCTCTAATATTTTCATATTACGTTTAATAACGTGAAACAATATTAAGATACCAATTTCGTTTTAATGCGTTTACCAATATTTTTCATGTCCTGTTTACCATTGAATTATATTCAAATACCACTAATCGCAATAAATTAAACCAATACTAAGATAACAGTATTTTTTCCTACGTAGTCTGCATGTGATTTTTTGGAGTTATCGTTAAGTAAAGATTAATAAAATACCAATTGGCGAAAAAGGAAATTTGTGATTTTACACTATAATTCGAGTTGTTCGTTATATTTTATCCGTTTACCGATAATTTTAACGAAATACCCCTATTTTTTACGGACAAATCGTTAACACCGATATTTTTTCCTAAAATATCGCTTGATTTAAACACGACTACCAATACTGAAAATACCACTATATTAAAATGGAATTTACCAATCTTCAATTTACCGATAAATTATATTGAAATACCAATTATATTTGTGGATTACCAATGGCCATGGAAGGCATGACCACTTTAACATGTATTATGTACCAATACGAAACACGGAAAAATGATACACGACCAATAATAAAAATTATTTTCACCGATAAAACGAACCAATATTACCAATAATTTTCGATCAAAATACCAATTGCCTTACGCAACATATATTATTTCTAACCTACCGATTGAAAAATCTAGAAGAAAAATATGAACTTTGGGAAAGTCATTAAATTAACTAAAAGAAACCATTAAAAAATCTGGAACTACCATTTTGAGAAAATGATTTTCGGCTACATTACCAATGCGTCAGATAAAGCAAAATGAGCTGGATATTAAAACAACATTAAGATTTTATTAATTGTTAGATTATTTTTAATATGAATACCAGTATTTTTTCTGAATTACCATTCTCTTTTCTGACACGACCATTATCAATTTCGACATGACCTTTATACTTTCTTCTTTAAACTTGATCAGACCTCGTTATTTTTAATTAAATAAACATTATTTTCATTTCGATTTATCAATTTGAAGTTACCAATGAAAATAATATGTTTTTACCAATAACGATTTACCACTAAAATAAACCTAAATTTTCCGTTATAAGTGTTTAATTAACCAATTTTATTTATTTTTTTAACACTTATTGTGACTATGATGATCGTTATTTCGTTTTTTTGCTACCAATAATAAGTTTTATTCAAATTACCATTAAAAAAATATAACACGACCAACATTTCTTGGGAAAATGATCAATATCAGTTAATTTTTTGAATAAATATTCAATCATCGCTATTTTATGCCAAGTTTACCATTTTAAAAAAATCACTTCTACCATGGCCATATATTCGAATTACCAATTGAAAAAAATTAAATGATCGTTATACACTACCACATACAAACGTGTAAGCATATAAAACGCACCTATAACGGTAATATCCGAAAAAATAATGGTAAAATATTTTTTAGAAAAAGTACTCCAATTGGTAAACTCAGAAAAAATAATCCCTCGAATATAATTTCCCGTTATGAATTTGAGCCCGATGTACAGTCAATCGACCATATGGTTTGGAAGATATTGTCGAAAAACTGAAAAAACCATTTTTTTTAAAAAAAATTGTCCTACTATACAGCCGATTGAGCCGATTTTAATAAAATTTTGTTTTTCCCTGAAAGGTAGTAAAAAGTAATGATTTTTGAGCTCAACATGAAGTCAATCGGCCAAACGGTTCGGAAGTTATTGTGGAAAAACTGAAAAGCCTCTAGAGAATAAGACAAAAATGCTGATTTCACTGCACATTTTTCTATGCTCAAAATTTTTAACTTGTCACTACCATTAAGGAAAAAAAAAGTTTTTCTAAATCGGTTCAGTAGTTCCTGAGATATCGGAGATACGCCCTTTAGTCATGTTGCCGACGACATATACAACGGCGACTCTTCTTTCTCCTTATAAAATATCACTTTTCCTCGTCTGAAGGTATGCATTAACCATTTGCATGAAAGATTGGGTTTTGCCGCGCATCTAATAAAATGGCACTTAACTTTACGTCTTTTACAGAAAATGTGAAAATTGTTTCCTTTTGTTCCAAATCATCTCTAACTGTTTACACTGAATCTAAGCATTCGATGGATAGAGGTCTATGTAGTCTATGCGAGACAGTAATTTTTGAATTTGGTATGAAAAATGAGAAAATCTTTATGCGGAGACGACGATCTGACAGAAGTGACATTTGAGCAGATTGCACAACACAATGCAACTAAAATAAACAACTGACGAAACGTAAACACCGATCTTTTAATTGGTAAGATGCAAGCTCATAAGAAGTTAATAACAAACTGACCAGCCATACAAAATCATTGAACAGTTTTACTGATTAGTTAAATGTAGAAATCAGCTTCGAAAGCTAATTCTGTTTCGAATATATTCTCATCAAATTCTGGTACTAGCTTTTGATCTAACATCACAGGGACAAAGAAGGTTGGTGAACGGGACGGTGATTTTAATTTTATTTTTTGCTTACAATGACTGGTTCGTGCACAATGTCCCTTATAACAATTTTTTGTATGACTAAAAGTGTGTGTGACTCCACAGGTGTGGAACCCTTCTTGGAATATCATTTTCACACATTTTTCGATGTTAATGATTCCGAACAAGTTTCTTATGCAATCAAACTGAGAAATGAAATCATTGCAAACTGTGTGTCAAAACGAATCATTGCCATTCCACTGCACTACCACTATGATCCTGAAAACCCCGTTCAGGAACGTAAGTTCAGTCCTTCCGTGGCTCAAACGCCTTTTGTAATACCTGTAAATGATTAGACAACAGTGACACCGCTGGACTGAATATGCAACCTGTCGGACCACATCCAATGGGGTCGTTCGAAACCTGGGTGCCTGTCGAGTATTTCGCCAAATTGTACGAATGGTTTCTGCAGAAACGTGGCCGATTAACCATATTTGTTCATCCATTGACAAGGCATGAATTGGCCGATCATACGGAAAGAATTGTTTTCATGGGAAAGCCGTTCCCTTTACGTACTGATGTATTGAGAGAAGAGATTCCCAACTTTGAATCGCAATATAAATATCTCAATTTGGGCTACGCAAAACCAAAGAATGAAGAGAAATAAAACGATTGAAAAGAAGACCTGCCAATGCAGCTGATTTTTCTTGTACTGCGGTTAGTGAGATAAGTTAGCGGCATTAAAGCCCGAAGTGGAAGTATACGTACGGAAAAGCACGGACTATGATCATAAAGTATGTCTAATGAAGAATTAGTTTCAATAGATTTTACGGCACAACGATTCGAGTACTAGGTATGCGCCAGACAAGGTATGATACGAATTCATATGGGACTCATGTCAAACATTAGACTATGGCTTATATAATAAAACAAAGGAAAGGTTGATCAGACAATTGATTTATTGGTTAAAAAATCGATATTTTCACATCATTCGTTTTCTTAGGGAATACTGTAAGTGCTACCTTGCAAGGTATGAACGAAATTTGTAAAGAAAATATGGAGCTACCATAGTCGCACAACTGCAGTCGTGCTGTCGTACCTTATCGATCCCAATGGTTCCGTGTCGTAAATGTAAAGTTGATGCTGTCCTTCAAATCGTTCTGTTCCTTGAAAAATTGAACCTTTTCATCATCCTTCAATACCAAATGAAAAATGCTAGCACCGCGCAATGGAGATCTGAGCACAGTTTTTACAATATTTGTCACATCTTTAAATATCTCGAATGAATGCGTCTGTGATACATCCAATACACGAATCGTTGGTAAATGTTCGACTATCTTGTACATATGTGTTAACGGCGATCCACATAATTCAAACTGCTGTAGACTCGTTACCTGGCGCAGAAAATGAAACAGAAACTGACATCGTAAATCGCAGCGCACCGATTTTACGTCGAAATCAGGAACATTCGGTGTGCTTAAATAAAGTTTCACCGCTTTAAGCCGAGAGAATTGTGGCAGTGGGCGACTCAAAACTTCCGCTTTGACTTTCTTGCTTAGTACAACTGGCTCAGATAAGGATGTTGCGATGGTCAGTTTGATCAGGTTTTTTGTAGCCAGGCTCACCAGTGGATAGTACAGATCTGAACCGCAAAACGTGTAAGTTGTCAGTGTTACGTAGCTTAAATGCGAAAACTTGGAGAAAAATGCATAGCGACTGGTCAACGAGTCGTCGAAATGTTGGTAATGAGTTGATAGAGTTCGATCCTCGTCACTGAACGTTTCCAAATTTGAACAGGATTCCGCTAAACGATCATAGACAGACATTACATCTGAGAGCTGGTGTATCAATTTAAATACTTTGAGATTCGGCTTTCCGTTCAAGAAGCTGAATAAACTGTCGAAAGACGATCCCCTTTTCCACGTAATCCGAAGCTCTTCCAAATTCCTAATATTTTCTAGCCAATTACCACGCAGCTCCAATTGGCTTATTTCGACAGAACGAAGATTCAGTGCAGCCATTGAAATTTGCGTTAAGAAATTGGTGCACGCACCGCGCATGTCCGCATCGCAGTAAGCATCAAATCTTAATTTGCGTAGATTTGAAAAGTATGGCATCGCCTGCAGTGTGAGCTGGAGGAGTGAATCGGTCACATCAGACCGTTTGAGAAGACCGCCTCCGTCTTGTATTGTCATGTCAATTTCGGTTAATTGGCCGGGGTCGCAATATTTCATAATTGTCGCAATTGTTGAGATGAATTGTCCCGAGTACAGTTTGATTTTTCGCATAGATTTACCGAATGCTTTGAACCATTCCAGATTGTTTGCCCCCGGCAAATTCAAACGTTTCTGCTTGATAGTCCATCTCAAGATCAATTCTTTGTAGTACGGGTCCATTGAGCATAGATTTAACAGATCTGATTCGCTTAAATGTTCAAATACGTGAAGTAGGCAGTTGTCGTTTAGACCGTGTCGAAGGCGGCAAACCGGTGACTTTTGCTGATCATTTTCATTTTCTTTGGATCGCTCAGTGTTCACTGTTTTATTCATTTTTTTTGTGCGTTAATATACGGTTCACTGTGTACTTAAAATATGGTAGATTCAAGTGCGACAATCTGTTCAGCTGATGAGGATGAGCCACAAAAACACTCGGACTTTACAAAAAGTTTTCTTCTATGCGACAGAGGTTTACACGAATGATCTCTCAATGATGCCGGTTTTCGTTTTGACATAAGGGAAGTGACAGACTTAGGGTGGGTGCCCATTCAAAACATTGAATTTAAGTTCGAATCGAATAACTTGAACATACTTTATTGTTGCTCTTCAGCTACATACATACATTTCTGATTTTTTTACCAACCCTGTTCAAACTGAGCGACGAAAGTTTTTATTTTTTATTTTTTAAGAAATTAAAATTTTAATTGGGTTGTTTCATTTACGACTTCAGAACATTTTGCATTTTATAGAGCTGACATAAGCTGGCGCTGTTCAATTTTGGTTATGCTCTTTGATGAACATTATTCAAATGCAAAAATATCACATTTCAAGTTTAAAAGTTTTTTTTACAAAAAATCAGGAAAGGAAAATTATTTTTTAAAATAGCAGATGTTCGAATAAGTTGGTTGAACTTCTCGGAAATAAAGTGAGCTACATTTTCGCAATTTCTTATCCAAAAAAACTTTGTGACTGCAACGCCACAGTGGCCGATTATTATAACAAAATATTATTATCACACAGCGCAGAGACATCTATTGTTTTAACACAACAGTACTTTTGCACAGAGAACTGTCATTGAATCAGTCAGTTTTGTTAAATATGGAGTAGATGTTGTGGGGACAAAAATCGCATCAATTTAATGTTATGATTTTTGCGTATTATGTGAATTGAACGAAATATTGATTTTTGCATCAGAAATGATCTTTCCATTTTTCAAGTTATCACATTGACTTTCCGATTATGAAATTTTCTTATTGATTTTGTGTTGTTATATCGTTGCGTGTTTTTTTTTTGATTCTCGAAGAAACAACAAAAATAAAAATAAATAAAAATGAGAAGTATATGTAATACCGTTTGACACACACCATCCATTACACTATAGTGCTCGTCTATGGTTATTTTTCTTTCTGTAAAAAAATATCCGTGAGGAACAAAGTTCGATAGTGAAGTGAATAATAATGCGAATATTTGTGCTCCACAAAAATTGTGTAATGTGATTTTGTTGTAGTTAAATTAAAAGTGTGCGTGAAGATTATTTATTTTACAAAAAATGTCGTTTGGATTAAAGGCAGAGAAATCTTATCACGGTTTGTATTACCCCCAAAAAAAATTATCATTTTTTTTTCTTCTTTGGGATGTTCTCTCTTTCATGTGTCATCTTTTTGTCAAAAGAAACAATTTTTTTTTGTGTTTACTTTTCAATGCAAATTTCTGGGATCGTCGAATTGTTATGGTAATTCATTAATTTGTTTAATGACTACACAAACATTCCGAGTTAGTTAGTGAAAAAGAGTTGTGAATTCGATTATTGTCCGTCCGGTATATCATCTTACCATTTATATAAATGTATCGGTATTTTGAGCAAAAACAACCAAATAGAATCGTCAAAATTGTACCGTTTTGGTTTGGTTTTCAGTGACTTCTTCTGCTACCGTGTGTACAAAAATGATTCATTTATTCAGTTTCCAATTAGTGCAATTGGCCGGGATGTCTAACAATTTTTGTTGAGGATCCTTAGAATTGCAATTTGAAGTTTGGTTGTTCGTTTGCTAAGGGCGCGGTACCCCACTTACTGTTGACATCTTGATTGATATGAAATGTTCACCTAAGTGTGTTTATAAGATATGCAATGAAAATATTTGATTTTTCTCTTTAAAAAAAAAGAAAAGAAAATCGTGAGACTAGTAATTTACAACATTTGCCAGTGACTCGGTAGAAACGATAGTTTTGTTATTCGGTGTTGTTTATATTATATGAAATGCACACACAACGAATGTTTCAATGTAATTTATTGCACTTTTATTACTCTGCCTTAATCTGCCTTAATCGAGTGATAAGTAAATATTTTGCTGCCAACTGATTTGACGTGTCGTCATCATTATGTTATCATTATATTCATGTTCTAAAGGCATCCCTTTCGTCAAAATGAACGTGTCCTAAGCAAAGATGTAGTCCACCTAATGGTTTTCCTGAAATCGGTCAGGGTAAAATGAACTCGACAATCCGTATCAAAATATCCAATTAGATGTTCGGTGTAATTTCATGAGATTTCCAAGAACTTTTAATGAATCGAAATGAATTTTCATTAAATTCAAAATGTATTCATTTACGTCATTAACAAATTCGTTGGTAAAATTACTTATGTTGGATGATTTACATTCTCCATTGAAGTCATTGAACCAAACGTTTTACTGGAAGGAGAGTGCATCTCAAAACACACGTGCTCTGAAGACTCACTTGTGCCTAATTTTCGATTGCGATTGGAGATTTGGTAAACAACCAAGATTGTTAAAGATCTTCTCAAAATTTCCTTTTTCCATTGATCACCGATTAAAATTACAATTTTCGTAAATTTTTGCGTAATATATATTAGCGCACAGCTGAGTTTAATTGCCAATCACTGCAGGAGGTCGTCAAAAAACAATGCAGGAAAAGTCGTATAAAACAAATCCGGAATTCTAATCAAAGCGCCACCTTAGGCGAAAGCACTATATATGCGTACTTTTCATGGTGTACCAGTACATGCTTTTAAATTACGTTAACGTCTAAAGTATAATAAATAACCGTATACAAATAGAGACACTTTTATCTATCTCTTATTCCTTATTTATTCAACGTTAGACGATGCGTATGTTTTAATTTGACTTTATAGTTTTAACCTTTTACCAACGGCATGCGTATCACCATATAGTCGCTAACTATCTGCTATTTATGTTGATACTTGATTTGTTTCAACCAGAAAGTCTTATTTTGGTCTTTGTTGTTGATAGTCGTCTAGCTGTAAAATGTTAGGTCAAGAATGCGTTGGTGTAGTAACGTCCCTCAAAGGGTTCTTATCGCGGAACCAAATTTTTCAACTGACACAAATCACTCACAAAGTACAAAAAAAAATTGTGAAAAATTTGAGTGACTACATACATACACGTCTCAGTATTTTACACAGTCTAGGGATTTATCCATCAAACATTTATGCACACTGTTCATTGCGCTTCACTGCAAGATTGACTAGTTGACTTGAAGTCAAGGCTTTGAAACACTGTACGAATTCACAATAAGCGTCTCTAAATTATTTTTGTTTAACATTTCTGGATATGTCACATTCTTGTTATCGTTGAAACAGATTTGAAAGGTTAGTTGTCTAATTCTCGATCTGAGAGATTCTTCTGAAAAACAGAAGACCGAAATCGGACGCATTTTCTATTGGAATTTTTTATTTGTGCCCAGTAAGGTATTCAACCCCAGAAGCCAAAACCACTTTCAAAAAAATTCTTCGAAGCTAGTGTGAGGTGATCAAAAACCGAAAACTTGTACTTTTCTTACAAAAAATTCTCCCGTTACACGAGACGTACAGGGGCGTGTGGGGTGTCATTAAAAAGGTAATTGCAATGTACTTCCGGGGCAAATAAGGTCTTATTGGGTTTAAGATTCATCCACAGTAAGATATGAACAGTTGAAGTTGTCGTGGGGGTGTCATTAGAAAGGTAATTGCTTGTGCTTTCAGGACAAATAGTGTCTATTAGGGTTTGGAAGCATCTACGACGAATTATGAGAAGTTGAAATGTTTAATTGCTTATATTGAATCGTAGATGCTACCAAACTTCTGTAAGCTCTACTTTCCCTGAAAGAATATGCAATTACCTTTCTAATGACACCCCACACGCGGCTCGTGTAACAGAAGAAATTTTTGTAAGAAAAGTGCAAGTTTTCGGTTTTCGATCACACTAGCCACACAAGCTTCGAAGATTTTTTTTGAAAGTGGTTTTGGCTTCTGGGGTCGAATACCTTAGTGGGCACAAATAAAAAATTCCAATAGAAAATGCGTCCGATTTCGGTCTTCTGTTTTTCAGAAGAATCCCTCTCTTGAAACCTGTAAATATCTATAAAGTGGTTACCGGGTCCCCGCAGGACCTATTTGCGAGAGTTGAAATTCTTGAAGTTTCTTGAAATTCTCGAATTTTTTTAAAAGAATTTTCAGGAAACTGCAAGAATTTTAATTTTTGAAAATTGGCACTGTTTGAGGGGATGATTGAGGGGAATTTGGACCATTTTTGAGTGTTTATACGTGATGAATAACGACAGAATAAAATAGTGTGACTTGTGTTCTACCACAAAACAAGGGTTGGAAGCAAATACATTTTCTTATTGAATATTCCAGATTGTTTACGAATTATATCGAAACCAGAGAATTGACTTAATTTATTGATTTATCATTATCCTTCACAAAACGAGACTTCAAAAGACCAAAAACGATTTAAACACAATACTCTGTTTTCAATACAATGTTTGCATATTAAGATAATTCCAATAAGCTGGCAAAAATGTTCAATAGACCAGCTCTGTGGCACGAGTAAAATGTGTCAGTCAATTTTTTTCTCTTTTCCTATGACAAAAAGAAATGTTTGTTATTATGACACCATTCAAGTGTTATTCTAGTTTGAAAGCTTTTAGTTCATTGTTGCACTTGCTGCACGAAACGTTACTCTTTCCTATCCTAACATGACAAGTGCCAAATGTATTTCTTTTTGTTCAATAGTGATTGAGTCCATCGATTTCATTCAAACATCTACGTTTCGCAATTGACAGGATCTGCAACTGATTTTTTTTTCTTCAATTCTTTTTCCAACAACTGTTGAGATTAATGCATAATTGGAAATGGATTCCAATTATTGAACTAATTTTTGATGAATTAGCATATTTCAACAACAAACGAAAACAAATTGTTCTATTTTTTGCCGTAATTTCGTTGATTTTAGGCTATTGAAAAGATAATAATCTGTTGTTTCAGCATAAAAATCACTTGAAGACAAATATAAATACAAGAGAAAAATAAAAAAAAGATTTCATAATTGAAACACAAGAGCCTATATAGGATGGATGGGCAATGTAAGATATAATAGTCCAAACAATATCAACACGTTGTTTCGAAATCCTATCCATTAAACATTTTTTTTTCTTTTTTTAATTATTTATTTATAAATTTTAACATAACATGAGTGTACACCGTACATGTAGTACAACAATTATTTCGTATAAAATTCATAAGTCTTCGCAGTAATTTAGTGTAGTAAATAAGCCCGAAGCTAAATATAAATATCACATGTTTTTTAAAAGGCGAAAAAAATCAGAAGAATAGAGCGAGATGAGGAACAACCAAAAAAAAAATAATTCTCGACGAAATACAAAAATTCAAATTTATATTTTTGATTGAGTCGTGTCTTTTGATTTGTGAAATTCCAATCTAATAATTAACCAGTGGCCGCACAATTAAAAAGTTTTGTTCTTCTGAATTATTCTTTGTTGACTTCAGTCTGATCTGACTAGTTGATCAAAGCTAGTTTGGCGAAAACCAAAAAATAAATAAAAATAAATTAGAAACTGCACTCGTGAACTTTAAATTTCTTTAATTTGTTTTTTTCTGAAGTTGAAAATATAAATTGTTTCATTTCGTGTGCGTGTGTGTCATCGCATTCAAGCCGCATCTTTTAAGTACCATAAAATAAATCATGCCTCAATACGATGATACGTTTCTGAGTAACCATGCCGATATTGAAAGGAAAGGATTGAAATCCTACCATCCGCATAAGAAAAATCGAAAATTATTTCTATCGCAACATGTACCGCAGTTGATTTGTCATTCAATTTATGAATTAATTGAAAAATGTGAGTCTGGGATTTTTCATACATATTATACCAAATAATTGATGTTGTTGTTGTGATGTGCGTTTTTTTTCCTTCTTCTTCTTTCATTTTAAATTTAAATTTAGCTCATGGAATCATACATTTACTATTTATTGGTTCAAATAAAATATATTTTATGTGGTACATGAGAAATATAATTCTAAATTCTGTGTTGTCATTGCTCATTGGTGAACAAATTAAGGCTTTGTTCTACATTAATATTGTTCAAAGGTCACAGGTTGTGTTTCACATTACATTTTTTTTAATATGCCGCGCACTTTTATATAAAATAATTTTACATTTTACTATGTCGTCTGTATACTAATATGCCGTGTTGATAAACAATGTTCATTTGGTGGCATAGAACAATTTCGTTTCATTCATATAAAATGTTTCGCGTTTAATGATCATATCTAATATATTTATGCGTTCATCCTCATCAGTTAAGCTAATAATAGCTTTGTTAGCGCTATCCGGCTAGTATATACTAATCCTTGTGTTACTTTGTTCAGTAATTTTTCCTTGTTAATCTGTTACAGACGGATACTGTTATATTGATAACGGCTGCAGGAATAAACGATAAGCTCTGACTAATACGATTTTGTTGAGCAATTGTTCAAAGCGAATGAAGTAAAAGATTTGAAATCTATCTCTTGAAAATTACTTAGACGAATTAATGAAGTAATAGATCTGATAGTAAAACTGCCGATATACTTGTCGTCTGCGAAAAGTTGCTACGTTTCAAAACTTGCTGATACCTCAAAATATTCGATTTATTCGAATTATGCAAATTATGAGACAATTAAATTTCAGCAACGGCGCTGCGACAAGTGGACTTTTTCATGCTTCATCCGGGTGATGTACTAGATGTCTTTTTTATCTGTTTTTTTTTCTCCATATTTTGCCTTTTGTAGAGGAATTTTCATATAAACTTTTTGTCACTGGGTGAATCGGTTAAATGGATCTACCGTTTTAAATCTCTTGCTAAAACTGCGTCTTACAGCTGCGGGACTGCATATTGGTCTTAATGGGTTTGACCTGACTCGAATCTCGAAATTGTAAAATTTCCGTTAGTTAGAAAAATTTACTAGAATCTGCCACTAGCAAATTTCGAAAATTTTGGCAGTTTCTGACAAATTTAGGAAATTGTTTTCCCAAAAATTTTATTTTTCATATGAAGGTGAAGGGAGACGACACTCGATGTAGACATGTTATTGAGCAAACTGATACTTCAACTATTTAAATTTGATTTGTCTAAGATTAAATTTACTGTATAAATATGCCGATCTGTTCCTTGTTTGAAATAAAATGTATGTTACACACGATTAGGGTGTAGGGTCTATTTCGGTCTAGAAAGTTTCAGTCTTATTTCATTTGATCTATTTACTCTTCCACCCTTAATCTATTGTAACAAGCATATTCTTAACACTTTATCATGTTTCAGGTCTGAGGTTTCTCTTAAATTTTTATCGAATGAAAACAATGCTAGTCACTCGCACAATCATATCCCGGTCCCACTGAGAACAACAACATACATCTTTGTTTGAAAAACACTCTGTGAATACTTTTCCAAGACTTACCGTCCCTTTCTACAAAGTCCAATGATGAGCAAATCTTCCAAATCTGATTTTATGCTACGCAGTGACTTACAGATTTTTGTTTCCGTTAAATCTCAGATTATCCATAATTTACCCGGGTATTGTCATTTCACACCGAATTCCTTGTGTCAGGGTTTGTTAAAAAATTAAAATTTGTTGAATCGTCATCGTTTATCTACAACTATCTTTGGTATACGAATAGATCAGGTCAGAAATGATACTTAAAAAATTATTTTCAAAAGAATAATTCTTCAAATGTAATTCAATTTAATGACGCCGTAAATAAAACTTTCAAGTCGTTTTAATTAAAAAACAAGGCATCAGAACAGTCGGAGCGTTTGCTACGACTGAGCCCCGTACGACCCGTAAACCTATTTAGCCCGAAACCATTATACGTCCATAGCCCTAATAAGCCCGTAACCCTTATTCGTCCGATATCAAAATGCTTCCGTAACCTTATTGCGTACTTGACATCATTGTCTATTTTTGCAAATTGTAAACTGTAAGCGTTCATCTTTAAAATTGCGCTTAGCGCAATTACAAAAGCCCGTACGAAGTACTTCTCAAGTATAAAACAAAAGTTTACGATGTAATCTTAGGAATCCGAATTTACAACTTTTTGTATCCCAATTTTCTTTCGGTATTGAATTATCTGTCAAACGAAACAAAAAGTAGCAAAATCTGATGAAATATACTCGATTTATGTGCAAAAAACACTTAGGGCCGAGCAGCGGCCTTAGTTCAAGGGCCCAAATTTGAAACTTTTTTCGCCACGTTCTTTTCTGTATTATATTACCTTCCATAGAAAACTAAATCTAGCAAAATCGGATGAGATTTACTCGATTTATGTGCAAAAAATACTTAGGGTCGAGTAGCGGCCTTAGTCCAAGGGCCCAAATTTGAAACTTTTTTAGCCACGTTCTTTTCGGTATTCAATTACCTTCCATAGAAAACTAAATCTAGCAAAATCGGATGAGATTTACTCGATTTATGTGCAAAAAACACTTAGGGCCAAGTAGTGGCCTTAGTCCAAGGGACCCAATTTGAAACTTTTTTCGCCACGTTCTTTTCGGTATTCAATTATCTCTCAAACGAAACGAAACAAAAACTAACAAAATCGGATGAGATTTACTCGATTTATGTGCAAAAAAACACTTAGGGCCGAGTAGCGGCCTTAGTCCAAGGGCCCAAATTTGAAACTTTTTTTGCCATCATTCTATTCGGCATTCAATTATCTCTCAAATGAAACAAAAACTAGCAAAATCGGATGAGATTTATTCGATTTATGTGCAAAAACTACTTAGGGCCGAGTAGCGGCCTTAGTCCAAGGGCCCAAATTTGAAACTTTTTTCGCAACGTTCTTTTCGGTATTCAATTACCTTTCATAAAAAACTAAATCTAGCAAAATCGGATGAGATTTACTCGATTTATGTGCAAAAAACCCTTAGGGCCGAGTAGCGGCCTTAGTCCAAGGACCCAAATTTGAAACTTTTTTTGCCATCATTCTATTCGGCATTCAATTATCTCTCAAATGAAACAAAAACTAGCAAAATCGGATGAGATTTATTCGATTTATGTGCAAAAACGACTTAGGGCCGAGTAGCGGCCTTAGTCCAAGGGCCCGAATTTGAAACTTTTTTCCCCACGTTCTTTTCGGTATTCAATTACCTTTCATAAAAAACTAAATCTAGCAAAATCGGATGAGATTTACTCGATTTATGTGCAAAAAACACTTAGGGCCGAGTAACGACCTTTGAGCCATCCCAACAAGCCTACATTGCATCTTACCCAAAAACAATGTTCAGCAACTTTGTTCTACTCGTCAATACCTTTCATTTGATATATCACAAGCAGGTATTGCGTGCGTATTTCGGTAGATATCGGCGAAAGACTGAAAAACACCTATAGGGCCCTAGCTCTGGAAGGGCCGGCCCTACCATGCCCATTTTCGAACATGACCTTACTTTTGTCCTTACCAATAGGGGAAAAAAAGAATTTTGAAAAAAGGTTGTGATTTACTCTAGCTAGAGGGGTCACGGATGGACGGACGGACGGACGGACATTTTTTTTTATTGCGGATTTGTCATCTATGAACATAACCAAATGCTTTGCCCTTACTGGCTGCTTCCAATTCGACATGTTACAAACGGCATATTAATCTTATAAGCCCCCAGTACTTCGTACGGGGCTAAAAATTAATCGCTGAATAGCATAATATACGCATTACATTGTTACGTACAGAAAATGTTTTTACCAATTCAGTTTATGTGAGGTTCTTTTTTTTCATCTACTTATTGGCTATTTCATTTGAAGATCCGAGCAGTACTTTAGATGCAAAGGGAGACAAAGAGAGACAGAGACACTTGCAATTATTTTATTATCCGATTCAATTTGTGTATACATTTTCGTTTGACTGAATGTAATTTTCTCAGTTTTAAGTACAATGTGTATTAGTCGTCATCAAATTAATGGCAGACTCTAACCATTGAAAAATCTTAAAATTTTTAAATTGATCTTAATCTTTGGAATGAAACAATCGTAATTGACCTTTTGGAACTACATGTCAATTAGAAATAAACAAAAAAGCTTCCAAGAATTGTCCACAACATTACTCACCACATAATGAATGAGCGTAACCAAACAATTTCGTTGTTATTTTACCAGAATTCGAAGATAAAGACGATATATCGACATCAGTTGACTCATTACCCAATCTTGAAATTTTTAATATACGAAAATGCAGATCATTAACCTTTTACAAACGAAAAGCAGGTCCGTTACTGTTTTTGTTCGGAGTATGGGCTAGTGTTTGGATTAAAATCTCTTCCTATGATAGAGGTAGAGGTGTGGTGAGCGGACATAATTTTTTCGTTACCCGTGTGGGCGTACGGAACATCCAGCTATTAGAAAAGTACGTGTCCAAACTGTGTCCGTTACTTTTCTGTCTGTGCTTGCTCGTTGCTCGGAATCCGAAAATGAGGCTCGTTCCCGAATTCTGATCATTCAATTTAAGCTGGCACCTGTTCGGTCCCACCAATTTACAAAAACAAGCCCTTTTAAATAAAATTAGGTTCCAACTACAGGAAACGTCAGTAAAACTTAGACAAACATTTTAACTGTTTTTCTGCTGGTAAAAACAAAAGTGTTTACATTAACACGTGTAAAATAGTTACTATAACGCGCGTGGTAGTGATTAAACCGTATAAATACGTATAAGCAATTTGTTTGAATGAGTTGACCAGCTGAAAAACAGCTGCGGTAAGTTTATGTTTAAATTTCACTTACGTGCTATGAAGAAGAAGTAGGAACTGTAAATTTTGAATTCTTATTAAAATGTAAACTACGCGTATTGTCTGTGAAATCTATGCACTTGCCCGGTCGTTTCTTGCCCGAAATTAGAAAACCTGTCCCTAAATTGCGCCTCTCCGCATCACATCGATACTATCCGAACTTGGTTCGAACTGACCTGAATTATCCTGACATCGGATAAATCAGATCAGATATCGGATGTGCCTGCCGATTTATCAGATTAATTCGATTGATTTCAAAGTTATCGTGACTTTCAGGTATCAAGATACCTGACCTTTTTCGAGTTTCAGTTATTCTGTACAGATAGAGTTTATTGCAATTTAAGTTATTGTCATTCATCTGAGTGATTTAATTTTACCTTAACGATTCTTCATTTGAAATTCGAGATATCTGATTGATTTTTGATATGTGAGGTCTTCACTAATCCTCTGTTTTTCTTTCTTTATCGGCTAAATTTCCACCTCTATAATCTAAGGGTATATGATTATTACATAATTATGAAACGAATTGTGATGTTTTACTTTTAAACATATGGTGTAATGCCGTTACTGTAACGTTTATGACAGTGTTTTTCTCCCATAGATTTAATTAGTATTCACTTAATAAGCAAACGGTTGTTTTGTCGCATTTTTGTTTATTTTACTGAGTGCAAAATGACAAGCGTCCTGTATTATTCGGATCTGTACACGTCGGCAATTTATTACGTTGCACCAGTGTAATAAATGCAGTAAACCCATTTTTATTCTTTGATTCAAAGAGAAACATAATTCTAAATTATACTTAACGATTCTCTCTGTACCACTTCCTACGTATTAAATTCCAAAATATCGTATTGTGTAGGCTGACATGATATTACAAAAATATTTTCTTAATTTAGCCATGCTAAATGTATCACAGAAATAATACTATTCCAAACAATGTGTTGAACGTGGAAATACCGAAAAGTAAATTAAACGGCAATAACAAAGTCAAAGCTTTGTAGTATTTTGAATCGTTATTTGAACACGTATTCCTACAGGTTATTATTTTCATACCATACTCCTCTGCTCTGTACTGATTCGTTATTGATTGGAAGCTCTTTGCGTTATCCCATAAATTTCTACTTAAGGGTTTGAATACACAATAGAACCGCCAAAGGTTTTATTTCGCCTTCACTTATTATGTACTTAGTATGGGTTTAAGTCTGTGGAGTTGGAGTGTAAAATTATCTATATCTATCTATTTACTGTAAAATGGTGTTTCGAATAGAGATGAAGCCATCACAACCATCATCATCAGTACAGCAGCTATGTTAATTAAATCGATGACCTTTGGTAAATACCATTTTTTCAATTCGAGTGGCATAATAACTGTTTTTTTTGCGTTGATCGGCTATAATTCGGCTTCGCCTCGTTAAGGAAAGCTCAAGACCAGTCTTCCGCCTTTTATCTCTTGTTACAAAGTATCCTATTTTCTAACATGCGCCCTAATGATTGCATGTGTTGGCAACATCGACTTGTCAATTTTCACATCTTTTACGCAAAATTTCAGTTCAGACACATTTTAGAAACAACATTCTAATATACTCGAAACAGGTCATAGTTGACCTGACCTGAGCCTGATAACTTGATTTAAATAAAATCAGGGTGAACCAGAAAACGTAAATTCAGGTCTGGTAACTCCAGGAGCAAATTTACAGGTTAACCTGAACCTGAAGAGTGAAGTAAGAAATCCTGATCCAAAACAGGTCAAGTTTAGGTTGAATCTGAAAGCTTACAGTCAGGTTGAGATAAATATCTTGTTCAGGTCAACCTGATGGGAATCGGGTATACCATTTGTACAAATGTCACTTTTACACACTTGTGCGTACTACCCTGACTGCTGTGCTGCACGCATATATATGTAAAGTTTTTAAACCGAGCGTCTGAAAATTCGCTACTATTAAGCTAGTTACAGACAAGAGATATGATAGTTTGGATATTTTTTCCAGCTTCTGCATTTGCAAGAATCAACGTTTATTGCTCATAGAAATGCCGCTCTTCGCCTTTTATCAAGTTTTTGTAGTTTATTTCTGTGTTTGACTTTTTTAACATCCTTTACTGGGCTAATTGCAACATCACTTTGACTAGAAGCCATTAAGTGACATATAATTGATATCCCTCAGATGCAGACGATAACAGTACCTCACCGCAAGTATCTTTCACCCATAAAAATAGTCTGCGTGGAACAAAACTGGCACGCAGAGCACGATCGTTTAAGGATGATTTTTTGGAAAAAATTTCACAAATTCGTACGCCGACGAACACGCTGGGACGGTAAGTCTAAATTATAATTCATTTTCGTCTACAAAATTTCGAAACCGGAAAAATCCACTTGTTTCACCGTTCAGATCACATTCACCGAACAGTCCTCGATCAAAAACAGCCAAACATGCAATCGAAGATGTGAAACCGATTCACGATTTGAATTATCATGTGCGACAGGTATGGGAATGTTTGCCATTGATTGAAGCCATCGGCTGAAGGTGTATATTGATTTATAATTCGATTACAATTTAGGTGAAACACGCTCTAACACATTTCAAAGATGTTATATCGAAGAAAAAGTTAGAAATGTTGCCCGGAAACGGAACTGTCGTTTTAGAATCGATTGCCAATGTCCATGCAGGTAAATGATTTACATTTCTGTCTTTGCTTTCGCTCCACTCATAAACGTAAACATTTTTTTCACGAACGAACGCTATATTTCCAGCACTGCAAACTTACACGTTGAACGAACATAGCAGTGCCATAATATCGGCAACGACACAAGTGTACCTGTCGTTGGGTAAATTAATTAAACTTTGCGATGAGGTGCTACTAAGTGAAAATGAGGAAAATTGTGCATCGTTAAGTAACGAGAATGTAACCGAAGTTGTTGACTTGGTCGATGCAGCTATAATTGTAAGTAAACGTTGGGAAAAACCATCATAGAGGTAGAAATTTTAAGTAGTGCACAAACTGTTGAAGTTATTTGAACTGCACATTTTTTGCATAACATTTGACATTATAGGTTCTGCACAATCGTGTAGAGTTAAATTAAATGGGAAAAAGCGTCGTCGTGCGGTTCGTGGGTGGATATGAAAAAAAAATTGTGTGAATTGTGGGTGGAGAAATTCAATTAGGGGTGGCAGTTTTCAAAGGAATGAAAATGTTTTTTTTTCTATTACAAAATGTGTGGGTTGGTGGAAAAGTTTCTTAGCAGAGTAGGGTGTCGATTAAATGTTTGGGATATTGATATGTAGCCTACCAAAATCTATAATCGATTTTCGACAATTTCTACAAATTGTTCCTGAGCTTTTTTATTAAGAAAATTGAGTCCCGTACAGTACATAAAACTCGTTCATTCCAATTTTTGCGAAACTTACAATTTCCATTTTATATTCCCAACAGAATCTGGTTAAATTGGCCAATGAAAAAATTTCTGAACGTGATAATCATCATCAACTAACATCTACGAATTCCAGCAACACATTGCAACGTCCAACAGTAGATGTAGCAAGTCAACGAACATCATTACCGGACATTTCGTTAACACCAAGAGAACGTGATATTTTAGAACAAACATCAGCTAAAACAATACGTGCATCGCACAGTACCGAAAGTATTTTACGTGATTCTAGTCCACCACCGAAACCTCCGCTTCCAAACAGAAGTAGCAATCCTCCACCCCTACCACCAAAACGTAAAAGTCAACAAAAAATTAGTCAAAATGATTCAGATTATGGAATTGATTCATCTTTATTAGGTTGTGGCTTAGATAGGTGAGTCGGGCGTTTCGAATTGCACTATTTCGTTTTTGTCAATTTCTTTTTTTTTCGAATTTCACAGAATGTCATTACGGTCCAAATCGCCGGACGATAACTCTAGTCTGCTCAGTGCGTCTTCATTGGATTCGGCGTTAAATCATTCGCGTGAAGAAGAAGAGCTAAGGGGACTGACCATGGACCAAAGCTATGACGATCCAAACGATGAAATTGAAAAAGTTTTCTCGCATAGTAAGTGAACTCAGAAACAGGAACAAAATTGTGTCCGTAAAATAAATTCGGGAGAGATCGCAGTGTCTCGCTGGTGCATAACGGGAATTCGAAATGTGAATTATGGAATGTGGGATTGACGCAAACTTTTCGATTGAAAGCATTGCGTCAACAATCTATTGCCTTAATCATTAAAACATAAATTTTTCAAAATTTTTCAACTTTCTGTCATCTAACATTTTCTTTTAGAACGATCGATTCTATCGACTGATGTCACTGATTCGATAGGGCCGGCATTAACAGTGGCCGAAGCTGACTTCAAGAATCAGAGAAATTCGAACGAATCGGGTATATTTGACTACATTTTGATTCCAGTGTTATTATGTTTTTCTTGTGTCCGTTTTGCTTATTGTTTTATTTATTGTTGGCTTCGCGTTTCATTTTGCTTTTAGCTACGAGCTCTTCTATTCGAATACGCTCATCGACAATATGTATCATTTTGCTTTTATTTAAAATTCTAATTTTAACAAAAAATTCAACCAAGTTTTTAACAAGAACAGTGTTTGTTAATTGGTTTAATCAGGTCCGGATATTGGTCCCACGGTCCGTCCGCTTTTTTACGTTCGACTGAAGCTTCAGAGATCACCCGATCTCTCCATTGCGGCCCTGCGTTTAATGCTTTTTATTAATTGATTCGCTAGACAAACTTGTAATTCGAAAACAAATAACGTCAGTCAAAACAAATAATTCGTAGAGCACATCAAATTAATTTATCAAGGGACTGGCATATGGTAACATTACCGAGCATGGGAAAACTGAATTTCCAGTTAAATTTTTAAGATAAAATCGTCTTTGCTCGTTTGTATTTATATGAACAGACGATGCAACCTTTGACCGAATTTAATGTTTCCTCTCAGTAAACCACAACAGTGGCCACAAAATAACAATAAAATTGCATCAACAAGTACTGTTCCGAATAATCAAGTTAATTTTCAAACTTTATTCATTTCCCGACAATTTACCGCTTTCCAACGAAACAAGAATTTTGAAAATTCAAAACTATCGTTCACGGTATCCGATTTTGTCTTTGACTATAATGAATAAAATCTACTCGAAAAAACGATGAATCATCTCGTATGAATGCTGACGGTCCCGATGGATTGCATCAGTCATGCTACTCAAATCCTCACTTCTATGCGCATCGGACCAAGCGAAATACTTCAATTACCACTAAAACGCAGAGAAACAAGCTCAAGCCCAAATTCCTTGATCTCGCTTTTTTATACTTTTCGGTTGCTGAGGCAAAGAGATCGTGTATTTGTGAAAAGAAGAAATTTCAATTTACAATATCACTTGCAGGCTTTGCGTCAATGCAATCACTTCGCGCTAGTCTACCCAGCGTGTCAATGCATCGCATATCCGAGCAACAAGTTAAATCCAGTAAATCGAGTATTATAAACACGGAATCGTCTACAACAAAGGAGAAACTTGTCGAACTAATGCGTTCGTCGCAACAACAACAAAATATCGTTTCAATGTACACGAACTCAACCAATTTGCAAGAGAATTTCTCGTTCGGCAAGGTATCGAAACAGGAGTTTATGCACTCGGAAGACAATGATATGATGGTCAAAGAATCAAAATCGTCGATTAATCGAACCGAAGTGTGTAGCGTACAGTCGGATGACAGTGTATTTACGTCTAAGATTATGAGTAATAGTAATAATGAAGAGCCACCGGCGTTACCTGTTAAAACAAGAACTCGAAGTACGAGAAAAGAGCGACATATTTCACAGTATGACAACGTAGAGGAATTGGATAGTTTTTCAAGGTACATGAATATTGTACATGAGTGAAGGTGTTGGTTATTTACGCTCTTCGTTTTATTTATGTTTTTAGTGCACAACTAGGTAGACTGAATTTTCCCGAAATGCGACACATGCAAAGCAAACATCAGAGTTTGATCGAACAGCGACGTGTGAACCATTTTGACGATAATGAACAACCGCCCCCGCTACCAGTGAAGAAAAAGCATAGTAAGTAGGAAATTCTTGCTCGTTTCTCTGTTAATTCTTCATTATATTTCGTCAAACGGCTAGTCAAACGAAGCTAGAACTCTTGATCCAATCGATTAAATAAAAAAAAAAACAGAAAATTAAATTAAATGAAAAACTTAGTTCAATCCAATATGCTAACGTAGCTTTATATTACACTTTAGTGTTTCAAAGTGTGGCCTATTCAGGTAAGTTTCATGTACAATGATTGGCGACACACCTCACACTTACTTCTTGTTTGCCAAACAGAAAGGAATTTGATTTTAGTTTTCTTGTTAAAATTGGACTTAGTTGCTTAATTCATCATTAAAAAAATTAAAATAATAAAAAAAACCAAACAAAACCACACACCGCATACAAACACTTTAATGTGATACATTGAATCGTGCTTGGTTAGTTGTTGTTTTACGTTGCGTTTTATCACATTGTATTTTTAGTTGGAACATAATCAATGCTCAGTGTATTCGTTTAGTCTTTCTTTAGACTGTCGCACGAATCTTGTAGACCTCGGTGGGAAGTTCTTTGTGGAATCAATGCTTAAGCCAATTTTCAAGAATTTTTTTACAGAAATAGGTTCTGTTCGTCTGTTTGGTCTTAATGAAACCGTATATCCATTTCGATGCAATGGATAGGCTTTCTAAAAGATTGATCCCCCATTTCGTGATGTTGCAATGGAAGGAAAGAAAATCCAATCGAATTTCTTGTACATACCAATCATATACTCAGTATATCTAGCGTTATCCTATCCAATCGTTGGTAAATACTTTACGACCGTACTTTCTTCGTCACCTATACCCGTCATGCTTTAAAAGAAAAAAAGTTTAAAGAAAAAATCGCAAATACCTTTCAGGCCATCTGTATCACATATCTGCGTATACATCGTAAACTACCTAAATTGAGTATATTCATATACATAATACGATAGATAGTCTACCCGGAGATTGTTCGGGATTGATTACTACTGATCAATGAAATTGATGGGGCGTGAAACAACGGAGAGAGATTTTCGGGTTCAAATGACGATGCTCCGTATAATTAGCATGTAATAGAGTGGATGTAGAATCCGTATAACAACTGAGTGAAAGAAATATTGATCGAATATGACTTCGATGGATGTAGGGCGGCGCACAAGTCTCTCCACGTGCAATAGTAGTCGAATACCTATTATTTGTTCATTGATAAACTTTTTTATGAATGAAAGAATACTCCTGGTATATGTACGGAGACTGGTGCTGCCACTCTAACATGTCTACAACTTTTTTCAAGTTAATCACTTCGAGAGTAAAATGCTCCAATCGTAACCGATATTGTGGCATGTGTACGTGAAAAAATCACTGAAAAAATATTCATTTCTGAGTCTTGTCTTGAACTGAAGGAGATTGTTCATCATAAAATGTCATCAACGATACTCGTTGGTATTTTTCTGTTTATTGTACGTGGAGAAACAGTATCGCTTGAACAACACATTTCCTTTGGTTTTGTCTTGCTGGTTGGGCATCGTACAAAATGAAAAAAATAAAATGGAATCAGAGACCTCAATATTTCTGTTAGAAAAATGTGTTCGTGTTTGTTGAATTTAATTAAGGCACACGGCTTTCTGGGGGAGCGCTTAGTCTCGGGTCTAGCTATCCTCAAAACATCGTGTGAACCATTTGATTGGTTACTAATCGATTTCTCTGAAGAGATTGTAAGTTTTTACGCTTCTGTTAATAACAAAACATTACGATTTCGGTAACGGACACCAGGTTGAGACTACATTTGATGGTCAGCTCTATGTTTCAAACTAACCATGATCTTAACTTCGAGTTTTTTTTTATTGGAGAAGCGAACAATCGTGATCTTTGTTGTGTACAACATACCCTGATTCGATTGCTGTTCAATCTGCATGACGAGTCACATTAGTTTGATTTAAGTTTTGGCTTTTAGAAATTGAAAATGGGTGCTTGCTTTGAGTCAAAAAAATCTACAAAATAGAAATGAAAATCGTCTTGAAATCGAATAACCGATCGCTAATGAAAATTTTAAACCAATTTTACAGTTATGGCATACATGGAGATGTTTGGGAATTGTTCACATTCCACACACAGTACGTCCGAGTTTCTACGCCACTCAATGCATACGTACAATGTAACTCATCATTCGTCTGAGCATATCACCAATAATCACAATATCACACACAGCCAAACTATGAGGTAAGAACCACTACATATTACTCTACGTCTTCCTAAAATGGATTGTTCAGTGGGATCGAATAACGAGAAAAAAAAACTATTTCCAGTTTATCGCCACTCCGAAAGCAAACAATAATTGAATCGGTTAGTACCTCTCCAATTGACGAAAATCCACCAGCATTGCCGCCGAAACGACAACGCGTTAATAGCAACAAAACGGCTAGTATCATTTCAACGCCACCGTCTAGTCCGAAACTGGCTCTAACCGATAACAACACATCTAGTCATATTAGGGATTCAAATCTAAACACAACCAATAATAAATTAAATGTGGACGATCGGTCCATAGTTACGCGTAACAGTGATGCAGCTGGGCAGACGGTAAATACAGTGAAACTAGATTCTAAGGATAAACGAAAGAGTGATGGTGATAGCAACAGTTATATTCAATTATACGATGGGCAAACGGTAAAATCGCTTTCTAATCATACTAACGATGACGATGATGAGGTTGTTCTGCGGCGTAATTCACCCAATAAGCAACAGGTGTGTGTTAAGTCGATATAGTAAATGGATGCAGTTAACTCGCATGGCGTCAAATGTTTTTGTTTTTTGTTCTGTTTGAATTTGCGTGCATCAGATGCGAGACATCGATTTGTTTTGGTGGACACATTCATTGATACGATAAACAAAGAATTGGAGTCTTAAAATACTGATGCCGTCTCCTACCTAAGGTGTTACTAAAAAAATCGTATCAACGAACCACACTCCCCCGAAGATCTGTTTTAAGATTCGAATTCCGTTTCATTAGCTGGTTTCCTAAATTTTCCTCAGTTGACAAGAATGAAATCATTTCTAGTAAATTCCGTCCATGGATTCATTCAGAAGTTGCCCTGTTATCGATGAATATGTGCATGCAAACGTAACTAATTTGTGTTTTGTTGTCTAACTGTTTGAATGTGTCATCGTTGTCACATACAATTTTCTAATTCAAATTTTCTCTACCTCATATGAATGAACAGACAAATTCGGCCCCCTTATCACCGGCCCCACTGAAAACAACAAATAGTCTCATCGAAGAATTGGATATTTCGAAATATCTAGTGCTGAAAAAGGAAGGCGAAGATGGACCTGATGTCAAGGGCGGCTACGTGGATGCTTTGATTGTACATGCAAGCAAAGTACAAAAAGTTAATGAAAGTGGTGAGTGTCGAACGACAGTTTGAAAAAATTTTAACCCAAAAAATATCAAAATTTCCTTTCTTCAACCACCCGTGCCCGCAGATTCTGTCAAGGAAAATGGTAAATTTGCTTGCAGTCTGTATGAACTAAGTAGTTTTTGGGTTTCGGTTTGTTTTTCTTCAATTTATGTTCATCAGTAAAAATGGAAGAAAATGTATGTTCAATTCCATGATACTCGGTGTAGACTGCATACATCTCAATCATAAAAATTGAACTTATTCTTCCATTGGATGCCAACGATTTCTTGAGTATCCATGACATATAAGTATGTCCGTTTCCGAGATATCTAGTTCGGAAAGAAGTTGAAGCACATTTTGTAAAATACTGACACTTGATCTTTCAAGCACGTAATGTACAGATTCTATAGTTCGTTGTATAGTTAGATAATTTTCAGGTGTTTTATTCTCAGATTATTTTTTTCGTATCGATTTAACGCGTGATTGGTTGATTCTAATCGATCTTCTACTGCACTTTTTAGTGAGAATTGTTTTCTGTACATAGCGGAACGTTTCTATCTAGATGCGACGTTAGTTATTTACGTATCTCTTTTGGACGATTGATTTTAGACTATTTCGCTTGTCACGTGCCCGAAGTTAGGGCTACCGGCGAAAGTGCCGAAAATCAATCATCCGAAACAGATGCAACTTTACATACAAAGGGATGAAATCACGAGAAAAAAATCACTCCATTTTATCCGTGGAAGCATGTAATAGATTTACAAGACGAGTGACAAAAAGTTGGAATGTAAAGCTTTCGTGTGAGTTTTGTTTATCCGAGGCGACGCCGAGGTCAATAAACACACGAAAACGCGACTTTGTAAGTTATATCACGAGTTTTGTAATGGATTTTACATGCTGTGGGCGTCGAAAGTTCATGAAATTTGATGAAAAGAACGACCCGCAAGCATGTAAATGAATTGGTAGTCCTTGTAGACAATGTGTTCAAATTCGGAATGTATTTTCGCCCTCTAACGTGAAAATTTTCTTTTAGCATTCGGCGAAGCATTCATTACAACGTTTAGAACATTTATATCGCCATTGGAATTGATCGAAAAACTAATTCACCGACACACAATTTTTTATTGCCAAATAAATGATCAAAAGCAGAAAGCAGCAAAAGAATCATTCTCATTGTTGGTGAGAGTGGTCAACGACTTGACGTAAGTTACGATGCAATCTAAAGCCACACTCATCTAAACATATTCCGTTAACAGCGCTCCCGATCTAACATCTCACCTACTATCTATGCTTAACGAATTCGTCTATCAGTTAGTGTGCTCTGGCCAATTGACTATGGCAAAGTCGCTAAGAATTAAAATTCTCGAAAAGGTTGGTAGATTTTCCTATTTGTTACATTGTGACACCCACTAATATTGGCGTTCTGATCTATTGTTTGTCGGATAGATTGATCTATTAAAGAAACAGAAAATGCAATCGTTGAATGCATCTCTCCCATCGCGTGCCATTATGACCGGTCTACCAACGTTAATTGACTTGAAGTCGGCCGATATTGCTGAGCAAATGACTTTACTCGATGCGGAATTGTTTGCAAAAATTGAAATACCAGAAGTGTTGATTTGGGCACAGGAACAGTGCGAAGAGCGGTCACCGAATTTGACACGGTTCACGGAACATTTCAACAAAATGTCTTATTGGTAAGTGATTTAGTGTTCGATCTCGTTGCGAACGTCGATGGTTTCATATGTAACGCAATTTTTCAGGGCACGGTCACAGATTCTGAAACAGGAAGACAGTAAAGATCGGGAGAAGCACGTCATCAAATTCATTAAAATAATGAAGCATTTACGAAAAATTAATAATTTCAATTCGTATCTGGCACTACTGTCAGCTTTAGACTCAGCGCCTATCAGAAGGTGGGTTCAAATTTTCATTTTGCATTGACATAGCAAGAAATAATTGTTCGCTTACCGTCAATAGACTGGAATGGCACCGAACCATAACCGATGGACTGAAAGAGTATTGCGCTCTTATCGATTCCAGTTCAAGTTTTCGAGCTTATCGTCAGGCGCTAGCTGAAACAAACCCGCCCTGCATACCGTACATGTAATTGAATAATTTTATTGGAACTTTTATGATGATCGACTTGCTAATAAAAACAAAAATGTTTCTCATTTCAGTGGTCTTGTTCTACAAGACTTAACATTTGTTCATATTGGTAACCAAGACTTTTTGAGTGAAGGCGTGATTAACTTTTCGAAAAGATGGCAGCAACACAATATCGTAGTTAATATGAAACGATTCAAGAAAGGGTAAGTCATTATTAACAATATAGATTGACTAGGCTGACGTATTAGTCGGCAGAATATAATTTTAAATCGTATCCGTGCTGATGTAACAGCAATTTGATAAAAGGCTGAGGTTTGGTTTCTTACCAGACCAGTTATAGTGCAAATAAAACAATTGTTTCCGTCAGAAAAGAGCGGCAAATTTCATTAAGAGTCAGTACAGAATTTGATTATTTCAATTCAAATAGACGCCGTTCTATCGACATATTACTGATATGAAATCGTAGATTCTTTGAATAAAATGTTTCCGACAAAAAGTTGATTTCCGACATTTGAACACCCGGTACCAACGAGCCCTTTGTCTGGTACGGTGTTTGTCAAATGTTCAGAGATCTAAAATTTTCCGTTAACTTGTGAAGAGTTTACTGGTTAAAGGTGTAAAAAAATTTGGTATTCAACAAAGGGTTAACGATCTACTCATCTCCAAAAATTTCATTTTTTATTATTGTCTGGTAAACAGCTTAAAACCGACTCTATCGCAAATGAATTGAAACCCTAACCTTTTTGACCTGGCTGACCTGTGGATTTTGAAGTTAGTCGAGTTCGGTTCGGATTTGACAGTTTGTCGTACTACAATGTCCACTTTTATCACTCTGTAAATCGGCTTCTTGTGCAGTTCTATGCATCCACACACACATTTCCAATTACTAATGAGACTAAACTACCAAAAAAATTGTTTACAGTAGCAGTTCCTATCCTTTTACGAAAAAAGAACGAATAATTGGATTCTTTGATAATTTCGAAAATTATCTGGACGAAGATGCGATGTGGCAAATATCGGAAAATTTAAAACCACGTGTATCACGAAAGGCAATACCAAACTAATTTTAAACAAAAATAAAATCAGCTCGAAACCAACAACAACCACCAAACCACAACAACAACTAAAGAGAAACAAAAATGGTAAATTTAGTTTCGAAAGAAACTTTTTTTGGTTTACCCTTTAAATCGAATGTTATGGTAGTTTTAAGGCCGTGTTTTGAACTGTATTACCTCACAGTAAATGGTATTTTATACAATTTTAGCCCGATTAGGGAACAAGGAATCGTAAACACTCGATTCACATCTACTTAATTTAAGATCATTTTCCTGTAAGGAATATTTTAGAAAATTTTTAATTTTTTCGATTTTTTTTTGGTTTATGATAAGTCAATTTGCTGGTTCAAACAACACTAAGACATATTGCAGTGTTCTCAGCAACCGGAAAATATAGTTTTTAAAATTTAACTCAATTTGAAATTACTACGAAACATTTTAGCATTGAAAATTCCACTCTTTTTGGGAGAAATTAATTTTGGAAAATTAAATTACCCTAAAATTGGCCCTTTGTATACTGGACCGGTCACGAAATGGTATAAATGTCAACTACTAAGACAATATGGATTAATGAAGTGGGATGTACGTACAGTGAGCGGTAATCAATTTTATATCGAAACTTGCGTGCTGGTAGGTATGCTCTCTTACCCATAACCAGTTACGTGCTTATAAGCAAAGCCTGTTTTCGTGAAATTGATTCGTTAAAATTTTCGAAATTCTGGAAAATTAACGGAATTCCTGTAAATCCTCGAAATTCTTGAAAGTTGTTGAAATTCCAAAATTCAAGAATTTTCAAAAATTTAAATTCTTGAAATTACTGAAGATTTCGGAAGTTACTTAAAATCGCGAAAACTCTCGAAATTCCGGAAAATTACCCTTGCTTGTTAGGTTCAGACACATGTACGGCTTATCACTGCGTTATAAGCCCGTGTCTAACCATGTGAGCGAAAACGGTACCAGCATATTCAACATTCATCTGAAGTAAATTTGGAAAGAAAAATGACCGACACATGATAAAAGTTACGAAACTTACAAATGAAAAACGCATCAGAAATGGTCATATTTCAATAAAATATTATTTTTCATACCTAGGACCCGAAAAGTGTGATTTCGTCGTTTTAAGACGCCGTAAGACTTTTAGACTTTTAGTCCTCGGTACGATATATACTATTATTGCACTAACAGACCAGGGACTTTTTTTGGAAAAACATTTTCTTGAATTTTCCCACATTTTTCTGGATATATCCAAGGTAAATATAGTGAGGAGGTAATGCCATATATAACCGAATCAGATGTGCGGTGGCACGAAACTCCAAACAAACTCCATCTCATCCCTTCGTTGAAAGCAAATAATGGAATAGAAAGTCATCTGTTATGAGATAGCGAAAATATTTTTGTGAAATACAAGTAAATCGTAGTCAACCATTTAAAAAAAAACGATGTCATTAGCATCGAACTTATGTGCTAGGCCGCGCGTCTGAATGGAATTACCTCCTCACTATATTTACCTTGGATGTTCCCGTTAATGTCACTTATAACTGAATAATCGATTGTGAGGTCATGTTGTTCGGAAACACTGCATTAAAATGGTCGTAATAAAAAAAACTTTTTTATAAAACTGAGAAACTAAAACTAGTGAGAAGAAAATTGAATATCACACAAAAACCACGTGAGCAATTATTTATTATGAAACATAAAAACGCAAAAGTTTTAATAGATTTTTTACGTCTATTTTTAATTAGTCAATAAGAACAAAGAAATGAATTTTTTAATGAGGAAAATGAATAACAAAAGAGAAAAGAGAGAAAAACTTCAACCATACAATTTTTTAGTATGCTATTTTAACGTTGAAATTGAGATTTATTTGTAAAAAACACAATGTGAATGTGCTAAGAATTGAGAAATATAGAAAGAACGACAGATAGAGAGATAAAGAGGACAGAGGAAACAGAAACAGAGAGAAACAAAACAAGTATTTTTATTAAAAATATTTTAACCGTCGTATTTATACCTATATTTAGTGCATCTAAGCAAATGAGAAATAATAATAAAAAAAAGAAGAAAAAAACAAAAAAGAAACAAAAACTAACATCAATATAATAAAATAAAAATAAAAAATTAGAAAGAAATTTAACATGAGAAAGCTAAAAAACATTAGTGAAAAAAGAATAAAAAATAGTATCCGTGTTCTATAAATTTTACTCAAATAATTTAAAAAAATAAATAAAAAAATGAATCTAAATGTGATCTATAGACTAACTGAAATATAAAAAAAAATAAAAAATGAAAAAGAATCAATATGATAATGATAATATATTAAAACATTAAATCTTAAAAATTAAAATAAAAAAAAAAACAAGAACAACAACAAAAATGCAATGAACATGCACAACGAATTCTTTTAAATTTAAACATAAAAATAAAAATAAACAAAAATGCAATTTTTTGTGTTGTAAACATGTAACACGTGCATATCTGACTTTTTTGTTTTGTTGTCTTTAGGTTTCATTCATTCATTTTAATTGAAAGAATACAAACTTAGGGTAAAATTACGATTGATATAACCTCACATTTGACTGCACTAGTTACTGTAATCCAACGAAATTGGAACAATACGGCAAATGCCTTTGTTGCTGTTAGGGAATGAACGTAAAAGATATGGCCGTATGCCAGATAAAACCGAGGACTTTGCTTCTTCGACACCTCGGATGAGCTTTTTTTCAATTTTTTAACATGAAATTTAAGTTACAGCTCAGAAAAGAGTCGCATCCAAAAGTTTAGACTCAAGTCGATACAAGACATGCCCTTCCTTAAACTTACGTTATTAAATCTGAAAAATGCTTCGAAAATATAAAACTGTTGATGAATATCTCTATGTAAATAGGTTTTGTCAACAAACAATTTTTTAAGACCTTAGTAACTTCTATGTCTGATTTTTTTTACAGTTTATGAATTAACAGCATGTCCGACAAGCTGTATGTTCAAATTTTTCACTGTTTCCAGTTAGGAGGACATGTCATTTCATTCACCCATTGTAAAGTTAAATTAGATTATTCGAGGCTAAAGTAAGTCGAATTCTGTATGTCATCCGGCTTGAATGACCTGGCCCTACCGCTTCTTTTGCTTTCATTCAGATGTCGCAGGATTTTTTTGCCACACCAATTTTTACCAAACAACATCATTTCGTAGCGACGCGATAGTCTTAGTCATCGAAGGATTTTAGATTTATCAGTGATCTCGAAACATAGATCCTATGATGGCAACCTTCCGGACGACGCCAAAATCTGAAATATTCTTTTTGTTTCGTGCACATCGAAAATCTTTATAACAAATTTGATAAACTTTTGACGAGACCACAGAATGTAAATAAGTCAGGAGAAAGATGAAAAGTCTCGTTTTTGTGGCCTTCCTTTCATGTCGAGTCAAGTAAATGACATCTAATTGGTCACTTCGCAGTGTCAAGTGTTGATACATGAATTCAAAACAAAATTCACTCCAATTCGAGTGAAGTTGGCAATTTATAGTTGCCAACAGTTGCGAAGTGATTCAAATTTCATTAATTGGTATAGTCAAATGTGAGCTGATGCGACCTGTAGTGACTTCACTGTAACGTAACCTCAAAATAATCACCTACAGTTCAACTAATTTCTGTTCTGTAATTAATTTCGACGCCAGATTAATTAGGTAAGACTTATGAGCGGCACACTTTACCGCAATTAACTTAATTATGCGAAAATATTTAAAAAAAATCTATTTACCAAGCAAACCGATCGAAAAATCAAACCGAGAAATAACTGAGCACAATGAGCAGGTCAGATGAAAAATATCCACCGTGCTTGACTGACACTAAAGAATATATACTCAATGATTACTCATACAGGAAAAGTGTTGTTAAAAATACTCTGCAATCGCTAATTGATGATTGATATGGAAAAAGAGAAACGATGCGATGCTATTTGGGCGATTGGCTATTTCCTTTCCAGCGCTAAGCTTAAACAAATCGTTTAAATTTCCAGCGCCAAAATTCGTGAATTTTTTTCAGTGCCCATGCAGCCCATCGGCTTAGACCAAAAATTTCATTTCTAATTACGTACATTGTTGAGGAACATCAAGGAGCAGCCGACGGTTCTGTTAAACACAATCACGAAAAGCAATAATATTTAATATCAAACACATAAGTCGAAGTAGATTCTCTTAGCTACAGGCAATAAATACTAAGATAAGATTTCGACCTTAGCTGGCTTTCCACTAAAGCATGATGTCGTTAAAGTGGATATTTGACTGAACGAAGTTAGAAGCTAGTCTTATAGATGGAAACTCTACTCTATAAGTGACAATCGAGCTTATAGCATCGTTCCACATTTGCTTTTCGCTTACTGTAAGATCCCATGACCCCAAGGATTTTTGTAACTTCACCTATATCCTATAATGCCAAGAATATTAAGGATCCACAATGTATAGTCCTCAGCTAAGCACAGTTTAGTTAATTTCTTTATTAGTGCATCGGTGCGTTAAGTCTGACGTCAGTTTGAAACTTTTGTGAGCTTTACAGACGGAGAAACATAGAAAGTCACAATTACAATCCAATTCTGTTTACTCATTTGACATGCATTACCAATGTCAGTACATTTACGTACGTGTGTATGTTAACGATATTGCATGTGGAATGAATAATATCAATGGAGACGTTGAAAATGGGGCTGCTTTATTTTCTCCCACTGTAAATTTTTATTTTTTAGATATCTCTACTGAGTAAGCAAAAACCCGCACTGAGATTCAATAAGCTGATTCTAACACTTACATTGTGTTGACTTAAGTTGTGCCCTCAAGGCTAGAAAAATCGCTTAGGACGCTTATGCATTTGAATGTGTTGTAGTCAGTCGACAGTCGACAGGGTATTAAAAGTTAGAATTTAGACAAACTGTCGGTCATTATTCTGAAGTTGATTGTTTTTTTTTATAGAAAATCAATTGTGATTGTAAACTCTTATTCAAATAAATGGAGAACAATATTGAACGTATACACACAATTCATACAAATATACAAAACATAAAAATTTAACCAAAACAAAACCAAGAAAACAATGATCGTTAATCATAATATAAAAATTTGTAGAATACAATTTACCCATTCAACGTCTAATCATAGCAAAATAAAAGAAAAACACAAACCAATTGTATCGTAAATGTTCTATCGTCAAAGTCATAATTCCCCTTTTCTTTTGCATTACTAAAATATTTTTATTTTCGTCGAGAAAATTTTGTTTTTGACTTGAACTTTTTTTTTTTTAATTATTATTTTTCACTTAGAGCTAAGATTTTTTTTGTTTTCTTTTTTATTAAACTAATTTATTTATTTGTAATAAAGTGTAGTTTAATACGTTTTAATTTTAAATCTAAAAAGAATGAAAATCGAGAAGGAGAGAAGAAAGAGAGAGAGAAAATGGAAAACAGAACAAATCTGTATATTGTACCCCATATACTTGACTGTAAAATCCATTATTATAATTAATAAACTCACAGCTTACACAAAAAAAATTGTTACAAACACTGCGACGAAATAAGCATCTCTAAAATACTATCAAGATGTAGATTGCAGCAAACCAATATCTTATTACAAGATGTACTATTTTGATAGCAACGCCGCCACATTGGGAAATGATTCCCTATTAAAATCACTTGCATCATTTTTCCTTCGTCGACGCTTCGCGAGTAATTGTAGATTGGGCCGTCCTTTGGAAGTTTTTATTTTACCGAGTAGTACAGAGTAGACATGCATATCAGTTCCTTATGAGGCCGCGGTTGAAGACGTATGCCAAATTGATACATTACCCAAAACCAAAAAAAAATGGTTTTTAGACTAATTTTAGAGTCCCAAAAGGGTTCTAACGAGGATAAGCCTAGTCTACATCTCTGCCGGCATACTTTGTATAAAACCAAATTTAAATTGTTGTCAAAATAAGTATCAGTCTCAATTGACGAACGGAATTTAAAAAAAAAACGAAAATTGAGTTGCATGGCAGGACAGGTCATTCAACAAAAATTTTATTGTTAAATTCCATTCGACAATTAGGGCTAATACTTACTTTTGACAACAGTATGGATTTTCCACAAAGTGTACCGGCCGATATATCCGCTAGTCATACCCTCGTTAGGGTGCTATGGTTGAATGTCAGTTTCGCATGAATCGCGGCGTTCAGATCAAAAATAAATTTCGACAAATAGCTCAATTGTGGACAATTCATGAATGTAATTAGATACAATGATGGAAAATTCGTGGTTTGATGACTCCTTCTTGCTGTTCTTAGCTTAAATTCTACCCATGTGTCAAAATGATTTCGATGGGAAGAGAAATTGTAATTAAGACTCGTGTATATCTTCGTATTTTTTTATTTTGTGAATTCAGGTTACGATAGTTTCGTTGACGATTTACATAATACATTTCTTATATTATTGAAAACAAAACGAAAATTTTATTAAAAATTGACTGTTACATACTATAAAATATGCATTGTGACCTTAACAAAATCGTTATCAAAAGTACATGATCCCCCGTTCACTTTGACGATTCCAATCATGTTTTTTTGGATAGATTTCTTATGAGGTCGCATATTTTAAAGAGTTTAAGAAGTTGCTCATAAACTCTAATACTTAAGAATTTGCTATCAAGCTCCCTTTAAAAAAAATTAAAACAATTTAATGAGATGTACCCCGGAAACTCGTCTTTCGTCAATGTCAGTAACGTTGAAATTTATTTTTGGGGGTCTTGGCGAGTGTAGTATACAATGCGTGTTTAGTCTGTTTCATTGGTATAAAGAAAAATTCACAAAATTGGCCACTCTATGCCATGTTCCTTCGTCAAATTATTTTAAAATCTTCGAGGGAGCCAGATGACTGTCTTCGACATAGTAACGTGATCTTTTGTTATTTTGCAAACATTGTGTGATATGTAGGTAGATACATTTGGCGCTTTAGATTCCTGTTTTGATTCGATCACACTTTTAACTTTTAATTATCAACATTGGTTTAAATCTAGACTAAATATTCAATTTTTTACACCCCTAGATCCACTCGATTTTGCAAAGCGTTTTTATGCATGACTCGTATTATTGTGGGCTCTCCCGAAACATACATTTATAATTTGATTAGCTTTTTTACCAACCGTAAATCATTTTTTAGTTCCTTATTAATGGTTCAGGAGTCGTTAAAACTAAGATTTTAGAAGGAGAACCCAACAATTTTCTGGCTGTAAATGTAACTATGAAAATTGTAGTTACATTCATCTACTTTTGTGAAACAGCAACTTTTCTGATTTTTCTCAATAATGAGTTCAGTTGGACTTGGACGAAAGTAAAGTTATCCACGGATATAGCACTATAGGCCCAACGGAGCCTCCGTGCGCGATCTAACTCTCTCGTTGACTCGATAACAACCATTGGAAAATACTTCAAAAATTGAGCGATCAGTCGCAGGGCCTATTTTAAATAATTTTATTTACCAAAAATTACCAAAATTACTAGAATTTTCTAAAAACTAACAAAACTTACCAGAATTTTTTTTAGTAATTTTTGGTAAATTTAGTAATTTTGGTAGTTTTTCGTAAATAAAATTACTTAACATAGGCCCTGACAGTCGTTTTTCGTTAGAAAGACTGAAGGTTTAGCAATTGGTAATTGGAATAGGACAATATCGGAACTGGGATATGGAATGTCAGAGCTAATAAGTACTATTTGCGACAGAAACTGTCCACATTAAATGTTATAAATTTTATAGTCTTCGGTATAAATCACGAGAAGAATGTTCATATCTAGTCTCAAAGAATCACTATAATCGGAACTTTTCAACGAGAGATCATAAAAATGGTTAGAACCCCAAGAGCCATCCAGCTGAGCATAGTGCGAAAAGTAAAAATCTGCTTACTAACGTTCCAAAACCTTTGCATTTGAATGAAACCTCTTTCTAAAAAATTGCATGGTGAGTTTTTTAAGTGTTTGTGTAGTGTAACTGTGACTCGAACATAGCACTGGCAAATAGAAACAACTTTCAGTAAAATTAAAGTCGTAATGCCGCTGAATGAAATGTGACAAGGGGCAAAAAAAACGAATTTATACTCATTCACGACATTCTCACATCAAAAGAGCCTTTAAATCTCGATTGAAATTATTTGTTCAATTCATTTGTTCATCTATTGATTCGCACGAAATTCCAAATTCTAAATTGACATAGGGGTGGAAAGTTGAAAAGTTTGTTGGTGAGAATTTGTGTTGATTAGAGGCGAAGCCGAGGTCAATAAACGGTCAGTAAAAGTGCCATTTTAGACGCATGTGGTAGTAGCATATAAAGTTAATTTTGATTTTCTTTTGTTTTATATAAATAACCCAGCATTTCGCTAAAAGAATCAAGAGCATTATTAAAATCTACAAAAAATACTGTCGACGTAAATTTAAACTTTATCGGTAGAAACACTTTTATTTGTTAATATATGGTGAGTAAGGTGAAATTACACTATGTGACTAGACTGCCATTTAAAAAAAAAACCTACCAGTAGATATATGTTTCAAATACATTACCTACTGGATGCTGTGACTTTATGCTGAATAATTAACTGACATTTTTGTACATCAAAAATATAAAATAAAGGAAAACAAAGTTTAAACCGCGAAGCCTAAACCATTTCGATAGAACGTCCCTAAACGCTAATCGACTTACAGCAATCGATTTTTTCTTTACTAAGTTTCCACATTCATCGTTTCACCAAGCATCGATTCAGCAAACAAACCTTCCCTGATTTTTTGAACCTTTTCTCTCAATTCTTTTTCAGCCGGTGTTTCTTCCACCGGAGCGTCCACTTTTCCGCACACTTGATGTAGCGTAATTATGGCAAAAACGATGCTGATGATTGCATTTATCCGATAAACGGAATCTTGACAGTAAATGATTACGATGGCTGCGACGAAGTACAGTACATTTGCCAGAAATTTGTATCCATTGCTGGATGCGGAAAAAAATGAAATTAATTCTTGGGAATGATGCTTCCGATAATTGAAACTTACATGTCTCTTGGGGTGGGCGACTGCCATATGTAACAAAGCGATATAAGAGTAAACACGGCAGGTAGCAGCGACGGATCTGCTTTCAACGAACGACTGTAACTACAGAATGGATACATAAATATGCATTTTTGATCTGGAACGTTACTTCGCAGCTACTTACTGATAGTCATTGGCCCAGGTTATGACACTTGGTATGTTAAGCACGGCGAGTATGACTAGTAGTAGGAACAAAGTTAGATGGAAATGTAAATTGCTAAGCCCTTCAGCAATGCCGTCAAATTCCACCCGGCTCATAGTTTCCATATTCATTTTATCCCGTTCGGCCTTTGCGTACTTCTCCTTGGTTTCACTTATCAATTTTTCTAGCTCTCTCGTCACTTCCGGATCTAAAACTATCGTTCGTGCAAGAGAAGCATTGGATAAAATGAGCATTGGTGTACTCACCAAAATCAGTCTCATCGGTGTTTTCAGCAACGGTATCCGAATTGGGTTTTTGTTTTTCGAGAATTTCAAATTCATTTTCGTCCGTTTCATCGTTCTTAGTGTCCTGTTCATTGGCCTCATCCGCATCCTCAGTATTTTCGTTTGTATTTAAATTGTCGGACAGTAGCTCTTTTGCGTCTACATTGTTTTCATTTGCATTCAATTCATCAGGCTGACCTGGTTCGGTTGTTGAAGCGTCATCAGCATCGTCGTCATTTTGTTCGTCGGTGGATTTTCCGAATAATTTCTGAGCAATTAGTTTGGCTGTTTTGAAAATGAATTCCTCCAGATAATCTTCATACATTTTGGCCAGCTGAAAAGACATTGGTAAAACTGGTCATAATATTGTAGCAAGTGGATGCAAAAATTTCTCAAGATTTGCTGTAATACTTCGCAATTGCGTCAGTAATGAACTGTAGCTACTCACCAAAATGAAATAAACAAAAACGGCACCAATGATCGCTAGCCCTCCGCAAGAAGCCATCGCTATAGAAATGAGTATAACGCCGATTGATATCGGAAATTTTTGTATAATCGGTAGTAATACTCCCGATATTGTTGGCAATGGGAATCGGATCGCCCTAAAATTCAATATCTAATGAATGAGCTGTCCCGGTATAAAGTTTGTAAAGCCAATGGCAGTTTTCTGTTTACCGTATCAAGATCTTATACGCAATGTTTCCACTCAATGATATCAATGCCCACACTGCCCCAGTGAGTACCGTCAACAAAGCCAATGCGGATCCATGCATTATGATTGAAACAAGCAATGTGTGCTCAACGGGATCGGGATTCGGAAGTGACTCAGCCCAAAACAATACTTTCACGAATACCCGCGATGCTGTACGGGGTAAATGTCGAATTGGTCAACGCAGCTCACAGGCTTTCAATTACAATGTTAATCCATACCCGTTATGATGAAAAAACTGGAACAATTTATCAATGCTGAGTACAGTGCGCCACATTTGAATATCTCTTTGCTGGGCGTTAGCGATATTTGATGTTTAAATGCTAACAGCAAAATAGCGACCAAGTGCGACGGTAACCAGTGAGAAAATTGTTGCACAATTCGCGCCAATGTCATTGCAAATGAGTTTTTTACCCTTGAATGGAAAGGCAACATGAATGTCTGTGCAATGCACCGTTAAATCGTAGTTCAACTTACGATATTTGATAACGACAATTCGGATCCAAATTCAGTTTAACCGTAACGGGATTCTCTGTGGTATTGTAGCTACTCGGTTTCGCCATTGGCACATTCAGTTGCATTATTTCGCTTTCCGTGTCGCTGTAACGGAAACAATAAACAATTTTCTTCCGGGAAAAGTGGATTTCTTTGACTTACGTAAAGTGATGGTAACGATCGAATCCTACCGTCCACGGAACGCATAGCTTTGCAACGGCATGATGCTGTTTCTTTGAACAGGTTCTGGGTTTAACTTCTAATTCCAATGATTGATAAGCTTCTTCCAATCCTAAACGAATGTGAAACGACAAGAAATTGAGCAAAAAAGGAAATTCGGCGACCCAGACTGACAACCTACCAGTGACTTTGATTGTATACGCAATGCTGCCAACAAGAGTGTCGCTCAATAAAATTTTGTTTGAAAACGAATACCATTTGGGCATTGTCACTTCAATCTCTCGATCACCTTCACCATGGACATCTACGTTCAATTGAAGCTAAACAGATGGGACAGATATCAGATAACCAAACTGTCTATGGTCAACTCTACGCGAGATTTTCACTTACCGGCTTAATAGTCGGACGAATTCGTAGAAGCACGTGAGTCCATGCCGGATATTGATGCTTGATTTTGTGAAGATCTATCGTAATGATGAGACGTTCGTACCGCCTCGATGGCACTTTTCTAGTTAAATGTGTCAACGATGTCGCTTCCGAGCTAAAAGGTGATAATTCGGTTAATAAATCACATTGCGTGCACCGACCGCAAATTTACCAGTATCGCATATTTGAAGTCACTTCTGTTGCAGCACAGCCGAATACCCAATCGTCTGTATCGACATTGATAGCCTCAACATCTAGGATCTATAAATTTGGAGGTTTAAAGTACGGACATGTCAACCGAAATAAGGGAACGTACCTGAGTCTGCGGTATATCATACAGTCGAATCATTTGATATCTTGTCTCTGTAATACCCGATTTAAAAACTTCGGTGAAAACTCTACGCGAATCTTCAACCCAGTCTCCCAGATCGTCATGGTTGTGGACTAATTTGACCGAAGTTAATTTCCGAGGAACAGTTTTCGGCTGAAAGTTCAACGTTTTAATCACAAAACAGCGAATTTGAATTTTCCACACTCACCGTGAAATAGTGTTTGGCTCTCTGTAACCGAACGCTTTTGTCTTCAATGAAATGTTGCCCTTGATTACGATTCTTAATCGGCTCGATTATGCTGTACAAAAATCGATTGATGACAAGAGTTTGTTGCAGACACCAAACCGCGCACAAATGGTCAGTGGTCAGCCATACATTCGGTACGGATGTGGCCTTTAATTACAAAATATGAAAATCAGATCAATTTGTGTGCCTTTCAAACACGCTGAAGACATACGATTGCATGAACGTCCGAAAATTTAGACCTCGTCAGAGCAGAATGTACCAGTATGTCCCTGCTACCGCCACCAATTGTGATTAACAGTTTTTTGTTCAAAGGGTATGCGTCATCATTATCATCGGCTGTTACGGTCGTTAATTCCGCCGGACCAATCTGATTTATGCAGCAAGTGTTCGTTGTATTTTTCACTTCATTCATTTCGCTCCGGTTCAACGTCCAAAATGCATTGATTTTTCGATAAAATATTTCGAAATAATTGTCGAGATTTAGAACTGGCCTGTCGACCGGTGTTGACAACATCACGACAGTGTTGATCAAATCAATTTTCTTGTAGTCGGTAAGCAAAGCTTGGGCGATTTTTCCGCCCATCGAATGACCAACAATGACAACACTTTTCGGCCCGTTCGGTAAATTTCGATAGAGATTGAGAACCGTATCAACACATGCACCCAAATAATCGGTCTGATCATCCAAGTAACCTCCGTATAGAGCGGAATATTCTTCATTGAAATCGACTGCAAAGACAATGAGAAGTTCAATTAATAATGACTGCAAACAACCGAGCTTGTTGCTTTAACAGAAATTTTTCGTACCAGCAAAATAATCCAAATGTTCCGACCAGAGGTTGTCGATTCCTTTTCTCAACGCTACCGAAGCTAACGATCGGACCTGTTATTCAGCATTGAAGTCGAATAAAATTAATATCAGCTGCCACATCAATCAGGAATCATGGAATTTACCTGCTTATATGAGCCTCGATTTCCCGGTACAAATATTACCGGAGCTCCATCGAATTTCATGTTGCGTGCATTTTCGGTTAGTCGTCCCTCAGAATATGCGTACAAATTGTACTTCGGAAAGTCCAGATTTGCGTCGAAATTTATTTTCTGTGGGGAAGAAAAGCGTGAATGCACAAGAGAGTGTAAAACTATCGATTCCGATGAGAATTTCTGAACGTTCTTGATACAATCGCTAAACCGAACTGGTGTGCATACGTTATTTTGCACCAGCTGGTCCCATTTGGAATTGTATGTGACCAGCTGGTGCAAAATAACGTATGCATACCAGTTCGGTTTAGCGATTGTAGTAGTGTTGCGCATTTTTCTTACGTGATTTCCACATTTTAACTTAAGTTTACATGAAAAACGTTGTGCGTTAATCAGCCAACCAAGAATAATCTATCGCATGAGAATTCCGATTGCTCTATTTCGAAAATTGAATGATCTGACTCCAAATGTCCGTCAGATTCAGTTCGGTTTTGAAAAGCGTTTTCTTACTGCATACACTTGCGTTTATGAAGTTACTAACATATTACGATGTGCTTCTATTAAGAATTGGGTCAGCCTTGAGTCTTGACTGCCACCAATGTAGTCAGATAAAATCATAAGTCGATAGAAGGTACGACATTGTAAGGCAGCCTGAATGATAGCGGCTGCTGGACCGTCTAAAACACTTGTTGCTTGGTTGATACATGTTACTAGTCGCCTCATCCTTCTGAACAACAACACATGTGTTGTAAAAACCACACAATAAACTGAAAACTGAAAATATCCTGTGCGACAGGTCGAACCAGTCCAAGAAACAAAAAAACAATTAAAAAAATTACCCTAAATACCGGAATAAACACAGTAAATTGACCTAAATGATTATCGGTGAATCAATTATCTTCAGGCATAAAAGACGATTCTATGAAATCGACCTTAGAGCGTTAGGTAGTAGAGAACTTGAAAGTCTCGTATGTAATTATTTCAATGTTGTATTGAAAATTTATGTCTTATGAAGATACATAATACACAAAGTTCAAGCGTCCTACACAGCTGCCTGGATTCACATTTTTAATAATTCAGGTTTGACATTCTTTACGATAGGGAATAATAAATGAAGTAATGTGTATGAATTGAATCTACAAAGTTACAAGTGCGGATCAATGTAATAACCGTCGCTTGTAATTAGGCACATTGATGTAATGAAATACGAATTTTCAAGCACAGTTTGGCATTAAGTCTTAAGTTTATTTTAAGCCGAATCGGAAACGATCATTTTTTCTTCTGAATTTTGGAGAATTGCCCAAGTCATTAATCATTTCGTGTTAAATAACGTGGCCCGCAATATCACCGAAAAACGGTGATACATCAATTCCAATTTGCCCACATTGAACCTTATCTCTAACATTTCTTAACCAAATAAATCGAACCAATTTAATGAACTTACCACATACTGTGGATACTCGAACATATAAGTCATGTTGCAGACATTTTTTTCCGACACAGTAATTGTTACCAGAACTCCATATAAATACAAGCATAAACTAAACAACGACACAACAAAAAATAGTTTGGTCAACATTTTACTAAAAAATATATTTATGTCCAATCAATTCAATACACTGCGCTACATTAAAAAACTTAAATCGTTTTCGTGTTTGTTTTGATACGAAAGTTCTTTTTGTTTATATAGCGCACCAAATTATCTATATTGACAGTTTGCATGTCATAATTTTACTTTGTTTCCCAATGGTTTTCTTTCGATTAGGGTGACCAACAACACTTCGATGGACATGGTTATATTAAAAAGACGTCATGCTACCAAATGAACAAACCAGGTACGATCTGTCCATACAAACCGGAGGAAATAGCGATTTCATATAAAAAAACTCACCTTTCAATGATTTTTCTCCACTCCAAACAAATTTTGACAGTAGACCATACCTATAGAGTATACTTTCATCGAATTTCACCAGAATATTAAAATACCACTACAACTAGTCAATTTTAAAAATATATCTGGATGCCTTTAACGTCAACGCCCAATTTCGACTCTTCAGTATAACTCAACGGTTACCACATCCACAATACCACCTTTTCACTTTCAAAAATATTCAGCTCGAGAATAACTCAACGGTTAATGCATACACTTTCGAAAATATTCAGCTCAGGGTTTAAAAATCTAATTTCAAATTTCCTCATACAGGTCTCCTCTTTAAGGACGTTCCTGGAATCACTGTAAAAATAAGGTATTATCACTTTTTCGTTTTATGTAAATAGAAATTTTTATTGTCACCACCGCAAAGATCAGCAATGGCACTGCCTTCGAGTCGGTCTTTTGAGATACGAAATTTAAAAATCAAAATCATTTCTTAGGAAATTAAATTTTCGATCACATTGTCCATGAAAATATTGTTCGGTGAAGTGACAGAAGTGACCGACTTGCCGACAGCGTCAATCATTGAGAGTCCTGTGAAATAGTGGTCAAATCCACGATCTATAGGATCTGATATTTCTAGACCCACAGATTCTGACAGCTGTTATATTGTATGAAATTTTTGAATTTATTCTCAGTTGGCGCATACGTATAACGACTAGTTTACTGGAACAAAAACCAAAAAACCATTCAATATGGAGACTGTCCAATTTATGGATCTGCAAATTATGTAGAATCTGTTGAAAACGAAAATGAGATAACTTCTCAATTTTTTTTAATCGTAGTCTTCGTTCGTAATTTTCCACGTCGTTTAGGAAAAACTTTGTTTCGAACTTATGCTAAAAGAAGGCTTTTTTAGCGAATTCGATTCCAGCACTCGCCTCCCGCTCGAACTGGAAACCTCTCATTCGCTAATTTGTTTTTCGGAGTATTATACCGAACGTGACACCAGAGAATATTGCACGCGTAATACTCTCTTGTATATTACATAGACACTCGTTGTACTTGTGTTATAACACGAGTGTATAACGATGGCAATATTCCCCGGTAGTAATGTACTATCAAGTTTTAGTATATATGAGTTGGAAATGCGATTAAACTGGTCACCCTAAACGTTACATATGATGGCGAATCCAGTTATTTCTATTGGGTTTTACACCTGAGTATGACAGTTCCTTTAAAAAAGATATCAAAACAACCTTTTGTTTATCAATGCAATTCCAACCAAATATTCAATTGAGTTAACGACAATTGAAATGGAACAAAGTGTGGATTCGGCCAATGATAAATATACTGTTGATGGTGATCTGTATCTAATAAAAACGATAAGTCGTTATCCAATACTATGGGACCGAAAGAACTTCGATTCAGACCAGAGAAATGAAGTTTGGCAAAATTTGTCTAAAAAACTGGATTTAAAACGTAACTATAACCGGCATAGCCAATTTAATTTTGAAATTGAATTTTTGTACTAAGAATATGTTGTTTTGTCACAGTTGAATGGATGAAGAAGCGTTGGTCATATTTACGAGAGCAATACGTACGGCATTTGAAACAAGTGAACAATTTGGAATCCGACAAACCTCTGAAGAAAAACTATAAATATTTCACGGAAATGTCCTTCCTGGCAAATCATATCCAAATCCGTAACGGCAATTATCAAGACGTCATTTCTCACATTACAAACGGCGAAAAGATTGACAGTATTGAATTTACTGACCAAATCGAAGACAATGATGAGGAAGCAGACAAAGACCATGGCGTTGAGGGTGAATGTATTGATTTTGTTATAACCGAAAATGAACTCGAAGCGTACAATGACGACGACGACGAAAATATGTTTATTGAGCTGTCTGACGAAGACGTTGAAACCATCTTACAACCAACCGATGATGTTCCATCAGTAAAAACGTCGGCAGGATTAGTAACGCAAACACCTGTGTCCAACAGCAGACCCATATCGAACAATCCAACGAAACAAACAAAAACTGCAACTGTGACTTATGAAGATTCTCTTGAGCTACAAAGTGAACAACGGTTGCCGTTAAACGGTGCTGAAAATGAAAGTTACCAAAAAATTACCAAAACAACCGAATCTAGATGCGAGGATGTAATTTTCGGTGAATTAGTGACTTCGATGCTGAAGAAAATGGATTCACCGTCCCGGAAACGAGCGAAAAAAGAAATTTTAAATATTTTGTTAAGTTGAAAAAAAAAATGAAACTTGAAAGTAACATGACTAATGGCAACGCACCAGTAGATTTCAGATATCACAGTCGGACTTTGGACAGTAATACATTTGACTTACATTTAGAAAAGCAAGTTCATAAAACTAAGATACTTTCCATGTCATTGTCAAGTGCAGTGCAAGTGCTGATGCGCTGCTAATAGTCATTGACTTTATAAGGCGACAATGAAGTAAGCAAAGTGATAAAGCTGGTTAAATTTACTTAATTTGTTAGGAAAATGTAAAAATCTTGCGCTGCTTTTACATGTGTCAATATCAATACAAAGTCGAAAAATGAAATCACGAATTTTAATATAAATTCTCTCATTATAACTTGCGATACTTTCATTTTGTTGGAAGATTTGGTACTGTCGAAGAACCTACACCTTATAATAACCACAGTGTTTTTATACTTCTCAGATTTTCTCATTTTCTGAAATTATCCTAAGGCTCGGAACGGGTCGGGTTCGGTCAGACCGGAACCCGAACCTGATCTTGACCCGAACCGGAACTAAGACTTCGGGTTCAACCCGAACTTGACCCGAACCTAAATTTTCGATTTCGGGTTCCAACCGAACCCGACCCGAACCCGAAGTTATTCAACCCGTACTTGACCCGAACCCGAATTTCCATTTCGGGTTTGACCCGAACCTGACCTGAACCCGAGATCTTCAAATAAATCAGGTCCGGTTCGGGTTAACCCGAAATTTTTGGCATTTTTAGTGTAAAATTTTCGGGTCACCCGAACCGGACCTGATCTATTTGAAAATTTCGGGTTCAGATCAGGTTCGGGTCAAACCCGAAATGGAAATTCGGGTTCGGGTCAAGTACGGGTTGAATCACTTCGGGTTCGAGTCGGGTTCGGTTTGAACCCGAAATCGAAAATTTAGGCTCGGGTCAAGTTCGGGTTGAGCCCGAAGTCTTAGTTCCGGTTCGGGTCTAAGACCGGTTCGGGTCTAAGACCGGTTCGGGTCATAACCTGAACTGATCAGGTCAACCCGAACCCGTTCCGAGCCTTAAATTATCCCTTTGCAGGGATATGATTTTCATAGTTAGTGCTCCCTGGACCTTTAAAATTACGAGACTCCTAGAAAACTATACATGCGCTAGAGTCGACATACTAGACTACCAATCGGTTACCTATCAGAGATCTAGGATGAAGTACAAAATTAAATTCACCAGGTTTTGATTTTTTGGTTCTTAGTCAAAGATCACACAAGAAGCCATTTTCATCATTTGTCCCTTAGAAGGGCAAAACCTTTCTAGAATGTCGTAGATTCCAATCGCTGCATTCTAGACATATCTAGGTAAATGTCCAGTAAACCTATTTGGTCTTATGAAAATGTGGGGCCTTTACTAAAAAAAAGCTTGAAGCATTGTACTCCCCTAGCATTAACTCCGAATTAAGAAGCGTCAAATTTGGAGGCTTCAGTGATAAGAACCGCTTAAGTTTCTTTGCAACGGTTTAACTCATGTAACGAAAACAAACCATCTTCCTTTGCAAAAGCAACTGTGATTGCATCAGCCTCGCAAAACACCTTACAAATCTTGTAAATGAGGGATTCTTTTGAAAAACAGCCTACCGAAATCGGACGCATTTTCTATTGGAATTTTTTATATGTGCCTAGAAAGGACTTCGACCCTAGTGGCCAAAACCACTTTCAAAAAAATTCTTCGAAGTTTGTGTGGCTGGTCAAAGGTGAGCAAAAACCGAAAAATTGCAATTTTCTTACAAAAATTGCTCCAGTTACACGAGCCGTACAGGGTCGTGTGGGGTGTCATTAGAAAGGTAATCACATGTACTATTGAGCCGAATAGGGTTTTATTGGGTTTAAAATTCATCCACACTGAAATATGTGCAGATAAAGTTTTTAACCGAAGACGTACACTGTTCTTACTGAAATTTCTCGAGGTACACAAAATGTACATGGTCGTGTGGGGTATCATTTGAAAGGTAATTTTATGTGCTTTTGAGCTAAATAGAGACTAATGTGGTTTGGATGCATCTATGATGAAATATGGACACTTAAACATTTCAACTTCTTTTTCATCGCATATGTATCCAAACCACATAAAACTCTATTTGGCTCAAAAGCTCATAAAATTACCTTTCAAATGATACCCCACACGACCATGTACATTTTGTGTACCTCGAGAAGTTTCAGTAAGAACAGTGTACGTCTTCGGTTAAAAACTTTATCTGCACATATTTCAGTTTGGATGAATTTTAAACCCAACAAGACCCTATTCGGCTCAATAGTACATGTGATTACCTTTCTAATGACACCCCACACGACCCTGTACGGCTCGTGTAACTGGAGCAATTTTTGTAAGAAAATTGCAACTTTCGGTTTTTGCTCACCTTTGACCAGCCACACAAACTTCGAAGAATTTTTTTGAAAGTGGTTTTGGCCACTAGGGTCGAAGTCCTTTCTAGGCACATATAAAAAATTCCAATAGAAAATGCGTCCGATTTCGGTAGGCTGTTTTTCAAAAGAATCCCTCAAATAGGTTTTTGTGTGTTCCTTGTCTTCGGATTAAACTTACTTGACGTAATATACTATTATATTACTATTATATTGAAGATAATCATTCGGTTTTGCTGTTGTTTGCCGGACATCCTTTTTATTAACCTGGTTTTCTTTGCCCAAATCTTTGTTTTTTTATTTAAAAACATTTTATTTGGAGAGATTCGTTTGAAATAAGATCCATTTTCTAGTGGAGTCACTTTTATATGCCTAGAAAGCCAAAACAACTTTAAAACAATAATTTCGGTTCAAGTGTAGCCGTGGGTGGTGATCGAAGACCGAAAAAGAGCATCCTTTATATTAGGATTTGTTTCCTTTCTGTTCGTTGTAGAAAATTCTCCCACAGTCAACGATTGATGTGGCCATCCGTGGTGTCAATAGAATGCAGAGGTCTTCCAGTTAATAGGCGAATTTTTGTTAAGTGCTTTTGGCGTCCACTGGCTGACTCCTGACTCCTCTGGAAAATGTGTCCAATTTCGGTAGACTGTTTGTCAAAAGATTCCTTTTGATCTTGTTCAAGTATTGAAGTTCCACAATAATTACAGAAATTGTTTCATGTATAATGCCAGTAGTTCTACAGTGTTTTGTTATTAGAGGCTACGAAAGAAATCCGTTACGTTTGCGAATAAATCGACTTTAAAGGTAAGACATCTTTCATGCAGTTCTTTCGTTTCTCTATATTATACTCTCATAAAACATATCGAATCGGTCGATTTTACAAAATTAACTTAGATTTTAGCATCTATCCGTTGCTTAGCAGAAAGTCTAGATTGTCGACCATCAATAAACTGACTTTGTTCAAAACAGTGATCCTCCCGAAAATCACGTACGCTTCGCCGGTGTGGTACGGCTACATCAAATATGAATAAACTGCAGTTAATCCAAAACAAAATCCTGAAATGCATCCATGGCGTACCAAAGAGGTTCCCAACAATCACGCTACACTCAATGTCAAATATGCGGTTTATCAGTCAAACTATCAGCGACCAAACAGTTGCATTCATCGACAAGTATTCCTGAGTTGCTCCTAAAATTTTTTTTTCCTATGATTTTTTTGTTTGTCTGTTAATTTTCCCGTCGCCCTGATGATTTTCGTTTTTTTTCCTATTTTCAATTTTTTTTTTTAACTTAACGTAGTATGAAGAGTAAATTGATATGAGGTTTTTGCTAGCCTGTTTTTTGCCTCAAAAGTTGTCTTGTTTTAATACATTCGATGCGCGGAATGTTAATTGGTAAATTATAGTAGCTTAAATGGTTGCTAGGAATCTCGCGCTGCGTCGCTCACAATAATCCACATTTTGACACATTTTGTATAAGGAAGATGTCACTTTGGGAGTTATTGTGAATGACGCGGCGCGAGATTCCCTTACACCGCTTAAATGCATAAAATTAATTGAAGTTCATGTCGCTGTAAAATCTGTTCTGATTAATCCCGACGATTTGTGTTATGTACCTTGTAAAGAAGTCAAAAGAAAGTGTTGAATAAAGGCTGTGATTATGTAAAAAAAAAACTTAGATTTTATTAATTTGAAAATTGGTCTTACGAAGGAGTGAAAGGTTGTCATGTATTCGGGTCTTACACGAGAGAAGGATAATCATAAATTTAGGTGGCAGTGGGTTATCTGAAAAAATCGTCGAAGAATTTTGGTGGAATATGAAAGATTTGGGTTATTTTAAGGAATTTCAGTGAATGTGTCGGGAAAAAAGAGATTTTATTTTCTCAATTTAATTTCATTTTCTCGCTAACAAACAACGCCCTCGAAATGAAATCTCTAACCTCTTTTTTTTCCTCGGTAAACAAATAACTATTTATTCTCTCAAGTGTCAAAGGACCTACGATCTTGCAGTTAATTTCTATGTGTGATCTATCTAAAATTACTGCGACGAAGAATAGATAGCAAGAGTTATTTCGACTCTTAATTACATAACGTCATTGAGTTTTTAACTGTACTTTTCTGTGAACCGCAAAAACTTCACTGTTGGTAATGAGGATCATTATTTGTTGATTCCAATAAGAATTTATCTATTTATAGGTAAAATTCAAGAAAAACTTAGCCAGCAGTGATTACCACTAACCAGCAGTGCCTATATTCGCGAAAATATTTTCAAGAATTTTTTCAAATTCTCGCGATTTTCTCAAATTTTTACAAAAAACGTTTTACGAAAATTCACAAAAATTTGAAAAAATCGTGAAAATTTCAGAAAATTCGTGAAAATATTTTCGCGAATATAGGCACTGCTAACCAGAGATATAATTTAAGCTACACTAGAATCTCAACGAATTTCTTCAAATTGTACAGACACTTAGCGTTAAAACGTCTGAATTAAAAACAATTAGTAAGAGGTTGGACCAATGCAAGCTTCTTGATTTAAAAACAAGAAACGATAATTTACGTAATATAATTTTCCGTCATCTAATTTTGAGAAAAAAGCTGCCCAATTTCTGTCCTCTAAGAAATACGTAAAAGTATTGAAAGGAATAAGCGAGAGTTTTAATTAAACATTTGGATTACAACCACGTTCGGTATAAAAACCATTATGTAACAAAGAGAAAAAAGGAAGAAGACAAACAAAATTACAAAAAATTGAAAAATGTTGTTAACCTTAAAAAAAGCCCTTTTACATTTAAAGAAATCATAAAAAAAACAATTTGCGAAAGAGCACTTGGCCATTACTTAAATAAAACATTTGATGCTTACTTCAAAACAATATAAAATTTTCGTTTTTTTACATGCCTCCCTATTTGCATACGTACTTCGTGCCACATATTTTGAATTTTATTGCCGTTATTTTCATGGTATTGTTCCATTGCATAATATTATTTTTCCCACAGAGAACATCAATTTCTGGAAAACAGAATAATTGTTTTTAAGAAAGACATTTATATATTTCTTTCAAGTTTTTTTTTCCTCTTTTCTTTTCTGTAAAGTACAATAAAAAAAGAACACCGAATAAAAAGAAAAGAACTTTCAGTGCATCATCAAGTCATAAAGTGTGAATTTTGCAAATTATTTTTTATCCACATTATTTTTCCTTAGTTCAATAAATTTTCTAAACTGCCCATTCGGAACAAAAGGAAATAACTAACAACGTTACGAGTGTTAGGGCGACCAATCTCCAGTGGTTTTACAAAATTCTTGACTTGCAACTGAGCAACCAACCACAATTCTTCAAATGACTGAAGGAATGAAACGAAAGAGACGGGAGGGAATTTCCGTCGTATGCGCACTTACACAATCTCATCACTTGCAATAACGCATACTTCAAAATACCCCAAACGCCGCTCGGTGTTCACAATCGTTATTGGGTATGTTGAAATCTCCTAATTCCTTTTGAATTGTAGGTGAGCCTCACAATTTAACCGAAATTTAACCGAATGAATCAAAATTATACGCACCTTTTGAAGCACTAGTCCCAAGGAATGTAGGGAACATCAGGACGTTTACTACAAAAAAGAACTCATGCAACGAGTATACACTGTGCTTTTTGCGATTGAGTACAATCGAGAAACACCAAAATACTTAAAAAATTGAAACGGAAATGTCATTTATTTCGCTGCAAGTGCGGAAAAGTATGGCACGATTTGGATGCAAGTGCATAATAGTACGTGACGTACCCGTGCGCAGGTTTTGGGCACAAATGGTTGTGTAGTGCTTTAGATATGTCTCAGTACCCTGAGGACGAAGCACATCCATTGGTCCCAATGACGTATGTGGTTCCTCTGCAGCATCTTCACAAAATAATTTAAAAAGTAATGGGAACGGGACAGTGATGTGAGTTAAAATAATCGTTACTACAATATCGAAGGTCATGAGTAATTTTTGTCTTCGGTCGATCTTGTAGTAGTGGTTATTTGAACTCACGGCATCCTGCACCTGCTGGACCAAAAACTGTCCCGTTCATATTACTTTTTAAATTTTCTCGTAGAGCGTATGAAGTGGAACCACAGGTGTCGTAAGGAGCTACGAATGTGTATTTCGTACTTAGTACACCGAGACCTATCTAGTATCCAACGTACTATGCCATACGGCACCATTTTTGCACATTTTAAAAGTGTCTAATTTTGCCCTGTGTAATTGGTGGTGCCATACACTAACCGAAAACTTTTCAGAAAAATCTATCGTGAATGGGGGATAATTAAACGCTGACTTAGTTAAACCTTTTTCAATTTCAAATTTAAAAATTTGCGTTCGTATATGGTAGCCCTAACATACGTATACGTATACACATATTCAATACTGTTCAGGCATGGTTACGTATATATATATATCGTGTAAAATGAAAATTTCTTTCTGTATATTCTTTATTTTCACAGTAAAATAAAAGAAAATCACCTGCATGGTACCTAAATACAATTCAAATACAATGATTCCTTACATACGAATAGACTATATATAGTGAATCATCAATGAATATTTAATGCCAATTGTCTCTGGAAAAGAAAAGCCAATTCTTTGCGTTTTGTAAAAAAAATCTTAAATTCAATTTTATTGCAGGGAGTCTATCTAAATTATTGCAACGTTATTTTTTATTGCAACTTTCAATCATTTGTAATGTCTTCATAAAGACGTTTACTGTGCGAAATATGGGTATTTTAATGCATTTTTTTGTTTAAATAAATGATTGTATTACATCTCGTATGGCTAAAAAAAATTGAATCTTTTTTTGGTTGTTGTCTAAAAAAAACCAATTTGCTTGTCTGATTTTCATCTCACATACGGGGAACTATATTTCGCTTCGTTTCAGCAAACTTTCCTATTACACAAATATAAATAGGGCAATAGGCAAGTTGAACCGAAAATAATTACAATTTCGAATGTTATCAAACGAAAGGAAAGCAAGAAAAATTAGTTTCATGATGTCTAACATAGACTAATAAATAGCATACTTAATTCGTATGTTCAACGAAAATGAACTAGGTCATGGTTCATCTATCTATATCCAGACAAACTTTTTTTTTGTTAGCAAAATTTATTGCTCCACTAGTATAGGGTGCTAATTAGGTAATTATGAAAACAAATAGAATGCTATATCTTATTTAAGATAAGTTTTCCTATGACCATATATAGCTACATTTTACTTTTGTTGGGTAGAACTTTCACGTGGTGATATGTAAAGCGATATCATATTTGTGTTATTTGTGTTTCTGCATAGGCAATAGGCACATAAAAATTATATTTTTTTAAATAGTAATATGCTGGCTGCTGGTGTAGAGGTTGTTTTTGGTGCACGAATGAACGAGTTTTATGTTTATTATTAGACGTGATAATTGGACAGAAGCACTTTAAATTAGGAAAAGCTTTTAGTGATAAGCCGAATGGGATTTGCCATTCGGGAACCCGGAAATGTTTGTCAATCTATGTTTGGTTAATGTTAAAAAAAACGATAAATCGACAGTTTCAGCAGCCGGTAGAAATAGGGATGTTTTAATATTTCATTTAATGTGTGTAGTTCCCTCTAGCGCCAGAAAATAAGAGTGCCGGTAGCCAAACGGATAAAATAGGAGAGGTGGAGGTCGGATCTGGGCAAAAATGAAAAATCCAGAAATCTGGATGAATAATATGTCGGTGGATGCCCCTTAGCCCAAATATGAACCCAGAGAAACGGGGTAAGAAAAGTTCATATAACGACTAACTTGGGACTATCGATGTATTGTATTACCTTAAAACGAAAACAGGAAATTTTTCTCGACAAAATCTGCACTGCATTGGAACTTCTTTACCTTTCAGTTCCTAAAATTTCATCACTCCTCAGTTTCCATCTTAAGACGCCATCTTCTAACGGTAGAATTCAAGGATGACGTGAGCTTAGATCAGTTTTTTTGAACTCTATTTTATATTTATAGAAAGTTAAAGGCATCTACAGGTCAGTTCGTAAAATCTCATCACTCCTCATTAAATTTATTTCGTTTTCCTCGTGCAGACAATTTCGTTTCGACAAGCGAAGCGTTTCCAAAAGAACAAGCGAAACATTGGTGATAGCCTAATTACGACTATAGTCGGTTTCCATGTTTGATTGTTTCGCCTCTTTTCGCTTCAGCTCTCGGCTCTCGACTCTCAGACAATCTAAACCGCGATTAGCCCAACCGCAACTACTTTCGAATGCTTCCTTTTTAACAGCACACTTTTCGGCTACGGCTCTCGCACCACTTTCGCTACGACCACTTTTCATTTCCACGTTGACTATGTGTTCGACATTAAATCCATTTGTTTCGTCAAAGAATCCGCCCTTTTCCAGTACACATTTAACGTTACACATTTTCATTTGGTCGAGCGGTAAATTGGAATTCAACATCGAACATTTTGTGGCGTCAATATACAGTTCGGTATCAGTCGGAATTGTCCATTCGGGAGTGGGATTAGCCTTTGAAGGTACACAAAAGAAAGAAAAAATTCAATCTGATGTAAAGTCACTTAATCCAAATCACTTACGGCTGTTGCGACAAAGAGAGCAACAGTTACAAAGACGAACTTCATGATGATCGCAAAGTGCATTCGCTTATTCAAAAAATATTTCTCTTTCAAAAGGTGAAACAACTGTGCCAATCTCGGGGTCAATCTACAGACTAAATGATATGTTTAACTTGGATGATTTTTGAATATGGATAAATGTTTCATTAGATAGTATGCGCTGCGCAAATAGCTGATAAGTCCAAAGCATAAAGGCCGATGCTAATGGCACGCGCGTGCGAATAGTGTATAATAGACTATTCGCACGCGCGTGCGATTAGTGTTTAAGAGACTATTCGCACGCGCGTGCGATTAGTGTTTAAGAGACTATTCGCACGCGCGTGCGATTAGTGTTTAAGAGACTATTCGCACGCGCCCTAATCTTTGGCTAGTCAGACAGTATTAGAATTCTAGTTTATTTTGCATATACAATGTGTTGTAGCACAGCACTGCTACTAGCATGAACAGTGTTCATTGAACACTCATTCTTCCAACGACAAAAAGCCTTCAAATTTTCAAAGATATCTATTGCTTGTGTTCAACGCACTCCAAGCTAAAGTGATCATAGTGGTCTGCTGCAGAAAGTACTCTATTTTACATGAAAATATTTTTCCGGTGTTTTTTAGTTGTGTGACATATTGTGAAGTTTCAGTACCCTATTCAGAGTACGACTCATGCTTGAAGTGCGTTGATGTGTTGTGTGTTTTTATTTACACTCCAAATATTTCTTATTTTCATTCTAGTAGCAGAGTTGTGGTTGTAGTCGCACGTTAAAACTTTTTTTCCGAATAATTGTCCCTATGATGCAGTCACAGATGGTGCAAAGTTCGGAGCAATTCTGAAGATGTAGTTTTCAGTTATATTTGGCATTACCTGAGTAGGGGGAAACCTTACGTGGTTGTCCAGAGATGCGAAATCCAACGAGAAAATAGTTCCTTCTGTAATGTTTGTCACCGCTCTAACTTGAGTAAATCGATTCAGATTTTGATAAACTCCCGTTTCGTAATCGTAAAATTAGAGCTATTATGGGGGACTGGTTTTTCGCATGTAAATCTTCGGAGCTATGCAACCAATGGCATCGTTAGGCACAGCTGACGAAATCTATACCTCCCCTAACAGGGGAAAAAATTGTCAATATCGGATGATAGGGTTACTTTTTTTTGCTTCTATCTTGTGTAAATTTCATCTGATTTTCGTGAATTTTTTATTTTAGTTTAAAAGGTATGTATGACTGTAAAGCAAAGGTATTGTTTTTAGAGCACTAATAAAATAGCTGCCGCCATATTGGATTTTAGTGTTTTTGCCCACTTCTTTGAGTCATTTTCAAGCGATTTTCATTAATTATTTAGAGATGTAGTTTTACAGTGTAATATTGTAATATGATTGAAGCTTTGACACTGATAGGTGTTTCACACGGGTCGACGTAGCTTATGTTTTTGTAAAAGTAGTTACTAGGTGACTTTGTTTTCTTTTGTAGAAGGAATCAGTAGTTGTATCACGGTCATTTTGTAAAAGGAGTCACTAGATGACTTAGCTTTATTATGTAAAACGGATCAGTAATTGTGTCTCAGTCATATTGTGAAAGGAGTTACTTTTGACTTCGGTTTATTTTGTAAAGGGAATCACTAGGTGACTTCGTTCTCTTTTGTAGGAGGAATCAGTGGCTGTGTCTCGGTCATTTTGTAAAAGGAGTCACTAGATGACTTCGTTTTATTTTGTAAAAGGGATCAGTAGTTGTGTCTTAGATATATTGTAAACGAAGTCAATGTTGACTTCGTTTTGTTTTGTAAAAGGAATCAGTAGGTGACTTCATTGTTTTTTGTGGGGGAATCATTAGTTGTAACTCGGTCATTTTGTAAAAGGAATCACTATTTGACTTCGATTTGTTTTGTGAGCGCGTGCAATTAGTCCATTATACACTAATCGCTCGCGCGTGCGAAAAGTCTATTAAACACTAATCGCACGCGCGTGCGAATAGTCTATTAAACACTAATCGCACGCACGTGCGAATAGTTTATTATACACTAATCGCACGCGCGTGCGAATAGTCTATTATACACTAATCGCACGCGCGTGCGAATAGTCTATTTTACACTAATCGCACGCACGTGCGAATAGTCTATTATACACTAATCGCACGCGCGTGCCATTAGTCACTTCGAAGTATAAAAACACTGAAGGTTACACAAATATACGAAAATTCTGATTTGGTAGTTATTTAGTCGCAAATTTATGTGCCGAACGCTCTAGTGCTGGAAAGATGTTAAAACGAAAATGACTGCTGAAATTTAAAGACCTCAAAAATATCAAATGTCCAGTAAACTGAAAACAAAAACACTGATAAGTTCCGGAAAAATCCTTCGAATCTAGACAAAGGAAGATGTATAGACGTGTAGGGAAGAAATTTCTTTTCGACTGTCTTCCTAATTTGACCACTTGAAAGCAGCTGATGCAAGAGATGATCTTTAAAATACCATCGGAAAATGAGCGATAGCTATAAAACAGAATCAGGACCATAAATACTTTTTCCGAGGTCAAGTGACGAAGATAGGCGAAAAAAAAAAATCTCCTAAACCGCTGCCCCCTCTTCGGTTCTCTATGAGGAGACTTATAATTAATGAATGACTGACTTTAAACTTGTAAATTAGAATTTACAAGTTGACTTATCGGCTATAAGTCATTTGCACAAACTCTCTATTTATCTCATTACCGGTTAACGATTTCTTCAAACCAGTTTTTTTTAATATGTCTGCATCACAAAAGAATATTTTTTTTACGAATTTCGCTTTAGCCAAGAACGAACTGCGATAAGATGCACAACCAAAGTTTTTTTTTAATAATTTATTTTTCATCACAGTCTTAAATCTGTACGCGAAATTCGTTGGATTAAATCTAAAAATATGTAAAATATCCCCGCTAATTGTGACTAACCTGAATTTCGACTGACCGAAATCGGCTTTTTTTTGCGGGACTTTTTTATATATGCCTAGTTAGGCCTTGGTGCCTAGGCCCCAAAACCAGTCTCAAGATATTTTTGATCTTCCATGCCTGGCTGGTTTTTAATGGCCAAAAGTCGAAAAATGGGGTTCCGTAGTCCGGATTTCATTTCCGTAAGGTGACGATTACGCGGGCGTGTATCGGTTCGTTGGAAAGCTGATGTCGAGTACTACCTTCAAAAATTTTGATGATAAACGGCCGACAATATGACCTCCGGAAAATTTCTCAGAATCTAGAGAACCTCTGTGAACTTTGATGAGAGCTGTGACCTCCCTAATGCAATTATTTGATTAAATTATTACTTATTATTATGAATGTGTAGGACCTCAGCTTTACACCGATACCCATATTTAGTAGTTTGGAACGTGACTACGTAACAGATGAAAACTGTGTGTTTGACTCCGCCAAACTACTAAATATACGTATCGCCGTAAAGCTGAGGTCCTCCACATTCATAATAATTATTACTTATTCAATCAAATAATTGCATTAAAGAGGTCGCAGCTCTCATCAAAGTTCACCGTGGTAACATCGATTTTGAGAAATTTTCCGGAAGTCATATTTTCGGCAGTTTATCATCAAATTTTATGAAGGTAATATTTGCCCCACGAGTACTCGACCTCAGCTTTCCAACCCATACACGCCCGTTTACTTTACGGAAATGAGATCCGGACTACGAAACTACAATTTTTGACTTTTGGCCACTTACAACCAGCCATGTATGGAAGATCAAAAATATCTGAGACTGGTTTTGGGGCCTAGGCACCAAGGTCTAACTAGGCATATATAAAAAAGTCCCGGTAATAAATAGCTCCGATTTCGGTCAGTCGAAATACAAAAGAATCCCTCTATGTGTCAGACCCACATCGGCGGACATATTGACAGAAACAACTTAACTACTATTGGTTACAAGTTACAAAAAAATTCGGATTCTCCTCGGTGCCTGTTATAGAGATAAAATTTCAAAGACTAGGTATAAATATACAATAAAAAAATCGTTCAGTTCTATCATCATCATCATCAAACGAATATACTCTCAAAACACTTATAATTATTATCTTTCGCACACGTAAATCTCTTACGATTACTTGTTGTTGTTGTCAAATTTACAGACACAAAAAAATGTATTCTGACAACATTAAATCAAAAGATAAATGTAACCAACGATACTGCATAAATCTATTAGCGGAAGGCTTTGAATAAATTTAGGGAGATCAAAAAAATTATAGTAACAAGGGTTTGTTTTTATTATTACCATTCATTGAATAAAAATCAACAGGGAATATATACACCAACGTAATATTACACAGTCAATGCCAAATATTTTAATGTTCTATTGTATGAAGTTCATGCTATGAACGTATATACATACATTATCCATCCAGCAAATAATCATCGTCCCCTACCATACCCATAAAATTTATATCCTATTATCCTGGTTCAACAATCTGTTAATCTATTTTCAGTTGCTCTTTTTTTTAAGTAGCAGGTTTTTAAGGCTAAATAAAAGGGGATTTTTAATGTGTTTTCAATATATTTATCATACAAATGAAACAAGTGCGACAAATTCAACCTTGTTTAAGTACTAACGTATATCTCTATGCTCTAATCAAGATGTCATTCATTAACCAGAAATGTAACATTTTTACTGTTCATGGCAAAAATGTGTATTATATTTTATGTGTTCCATAACCCGGAGATCTGTTAACTATAACAGAGTGAGAGAGTGGTGACTATGAAACATTTCCAGTTTTGTGTTAACTGTCAGGTATTATTTTCAGAATTTGTCATAACATTAAAAAAGTTTTGATTGCCGACACATCAAACATCTTTGTAACATGATGCCACCACTCATGAATGTTTAATTTGACGACGAATAAAAAAAACTTGGAAAAGATTTTCTACTATTTTATAGCGGGGAAAAGTTACAATATTTTCAATTTTCAATATTTTTAGAATGGGGGGCTATAACTGTTAATTCATTATTTTTCAAGAATTGATTGAATACTATTTGGCCGAGTTTTTTTAGATTTCTACAATGTTTGGCTATCATTCAATGCTCTCAGTCGCATTTAATCATAATGAAATGATGACAAAAAGCAATGAAGCGATATGTTGTGTTGTAGGTAATGTTTGTGGTGCAAAGTACAATGGTGTTGATTGATTGCGTGTTGGCATGATTCGAGGTGTAAATAAAAGGTAAATTCGTCAATATGATACTTATCGTAGAGTTATCTTCGTGCTCAGGGCCTCATATCAGGGACAAACATTTTCCCTTATTTTCCTAGATGTCAAATCATTTTAGTAAAATGTGCCAAAATGTTTTCCAAAAACAGTCACTGGAAAAATGTTAAAATTTTGAGAAATACAATGAAGACTTAAAATCGAGTAAAAATTAAGCCTCAAATAGGTGCCAATCAGACCTCAGTCAACATTTACGTGAACAGAATCTAATTACCTTCGAACAAGAATTCAAAATTTCAATTTTCATGTATCACTAAGTCATGTTGACCAGAACAAAAGAAATGACAAACAAACCTGAAAGCGTCAAAAGTGTATTGAAAGAAGAAAAAGAAATCTGAATTGATGTTGCACATCAATAGTACACATCGGAACTTCTAGACAAAAAATAATAAGTGAACGAGCGAACGAATCAAACAAACAGAAAAGCGAAAATTTGTTCGACACGTAAGACATTTTCCCTGTATAACAACGCGAAATGCTGCGAAAGTAATACATTATATGAGATTGCGAGTATGACATGGTTAGTTTGTTTTATTGCCTGCCCCATACAAAAGTTGATTATCACAAAAGAGGGCACTTATAATTAATCGGAAATATCCTTCATCTAATGGATCATTTTCGCAAGGTGCAAACTGTTATATAATGGACAACTTTAGCATGGAACAGGGAATGAAATTATATACATAAAATACACACCTAACACGAAGCCAATCACTTCCCATTTTATCAGAATTAAAACTCTCATTGTCTGTCGACTAATCTATCAATATTTTATTCGTTAGAATCACAGCACTGCTACTAGCATGAACATAGAAAATATTCGGAGGCTGATGAAATCACAGTAGGCACTGCGTTTCTATTATACATATAGATGACTTGTTTTATTTGTATGAGTTAAAACATACAATACAAACAATCCTAAGCGGTAGCTCGTATCACTAAAGCCTCCAAATTTGACACTTGTCAATTCAGTGTTCATGCTAGTAGCAGAGCTGTGTTAGAATCAATATTTAATATCTGAGTCTTCAAGAATTCCTACAAAAGATCTCCATGCAATTTCCTTCCAAAAAGCGGCTGAATCTTTCCAGAATTAATGACTGCTTACATACTCCATTTGCTGCACATCCAGCTATTTGCAGCGGTTTTTCATTGAACAAAAAGAGTAGATCATTATCGCCATCTTCGCAGCTAAACGAAATAAAAAAATGTTTTCCCTCTGCTCTAATTCATTTTAAAATTGCGGATACTTACTCATATCGAATAACTGCTACGTTTGTACCCATTGGTGCGACCAGACTTGACTTCCATAATCTATTTGTTTGTAGTGCAAAATTGTGACGAGTCAACTGAACCTCGTCTTCGAAAACACCGAGCGTTACCAGAATTAATTGCAGAATCGTTGAGTGAGTACTAAAAATTCGAGCTTTATGGTCGGTAACTTCATTCGTTCGGATAAAGTTTAGAAAGTCTTGCATCAGGTTGCAATTTAGGTTTTCGAAAAGTCGTCGATAGTTTCGGTGACCGAAGCCAACCTTCCAATAGTACTCAAGATCTTCAAAATATTCCAGGACTTGATGGTTTGCAACAGAAAAGCCCCCGCATAGCGGGGACGTTGAATTGAGATCCCATATTTGCTCATATCTGCAGATGGTAATCAGTGTTTCCACTTCAACGGCTCTCAATGTATGCGAACCGTGGAAACCTAACTTAGCACTCACTTGTGCAATCATTTCCTGGTATTCAGGTCCCTCAACAAATGCATTTTGTTCCACCGGTTCTTCGACGACCTCGTCATAAAGTGGACACAAGTCGTATGGTCTTAACAGGTAATCCTGTTGTGGGACTTCTTCAAATTGAACTTGCTCGTATCCATTATACCCGAATAAACCATCCGCAAAAGCTCGAAGACTGGCCAGGGTTCTTTGTCTATCGGTTGTGCGGAAGAAATAATCATTGCGTGAGTACGTCGACGGCAAGAGTGTAGGAAAAGCAGCCTGATATCGTTGTCCTAAACCTTGTAACTCATTCCAACCGGCAACAACTAGATATTGATCAACATCTGCGGTTATGTTCGGATCAAATCTCCAGGGTCGAATTAATTCCATGTCCGATGCACAAAGTGACGTCTTTCCCTGATCGTAGTTGGACAGTATTTCCCTGTGTAGTCGCTCAGAATGTTCAAAAATTCGACGCAGATCTGATCCCGATGGTAAACGTGTACCGTGCCTACTTAGTAACCAAAACTTAGACGGCGTACAAGTTGATACATTTGGATCTATATTTCGGCCCCGGCTCGTTTCGTATGTGGATTTTGTACCAAACATTCCAATTTGTGGTTTAATCGGATCTTCCGAATAACAGTAGAATGGATTATGCATTGAGACACCAGCGTCACTGGTATGCAAAATCGCTGCCAGTGCAATTATGAACAAATGTGATAATATCAGCATTTTAAAGAGATGGTTGTTCTTGAGGTCACTACTGAATCACAGATTTGAGTACACTGAAACTTTTATCACTTTGATTTGCTTTTTTGAAGACATACGAAATCTTATCTTTGAGACATAAATATTTATATCGTCTGTTGATATGTCGCGAATGCCAATTCATAACGCGCTGTATATTTTTAAGTCTGGCCGCTATTCTTCATGGGAACAAAATTGCAAAATTTTTGCTTAGTCCGTTGAAATTGCTTTTTCTTCGCAACAGAAACAAAGAGAAATAATTTTTTTACAATTTATGCGAATTCCCGGGATCCTGATACAATAATAATAATTCCAATGCAAGGTAGACCGTGCTAACTTGCTTGTGGTCTGCGTCAACCAGAGTTTTACTTAACTTATTGAACCAGTAGGAGTAGGAGTAGAAGTAAAAGTGCTCTGAAATGCACACTGAATCAAACTTTCAATAAGTTTGATAAATTAAAAAATCAAAAGCTTAGTTTAATTTCGAATAATTGTTTACCCTCTCGTTAGCATTTGTACATGTCGATACATTATTACTGCTATATGAAGTGTGTGATTTTAATTTTTTTCATGAATGGCGTATGAATGTTCATACGAGTTGCTTCTTGTAAATGATAAACCAGTCAAAAAAAAACTCTTAAGAGAGTAAAGCGTGACGCAAGTCTCAGTATCAACTTCTAAGAAACGACAAGCTCCAACAAAAAATAATCTTGAAATTATCATTTATCTTGAAATATGTAGCCATGTAAAACTTGCGTCACGCCTTTATTTATTACTTAATAGATTCATAAATTTTTTTAATATGTAGGAAAAATTGTGAGATATCACTTAAATCACAGATCGGTTACTCGGTATTTTTAGAACTATCTACACAATTTTCAAGTACATACAAACAAAATATCTTTTCATTTCAAGTACTAGATTCTAAGAAATAGATAACCAAAATTACATGAAAATTAAATGGTTGAAACGTCTCGTAAATGTGACCGATAAATAACACGTTGTTATAGTGCTAGATGATGTATGTGTGATTTTTGTGTGTCATGTCATGAGGGAACTTACAGATAAAAAATAAATGGAATGCCTTATGCAGTGAATGTATATTGGAAGGGTATGGCCGTATTGAAAATTTCCATATAACGAATGTGAATTAAACGTTTTGCACGGTGGTGCCACAATTCTTATACAAAGAAAAGCGGCACATGAAAAGTGCATTCATCGTACCACTTTAATATCTGTGTATTTTTGGTATCATGAAAAAGCTGCGAGATGAGACAATTTTTGTTTTTCTTTCAGTTACAAAGTCGAGGCATAGCGCATAGTAGTGGTAGATGTAATCAAATTTTTTCACTTCTTCAAAGATTTTCACTTGACGAGTTTTAATGTGTAGATGAGTCACCATAAACCCAGTAAGAAATTGGACCCTATTTGTCACGTAAGACTCCGTATCTACAAGATTCAACTGCCCAAAGGTACCATATGGTCGGCCATGTCCCTTGACGACTGTAAGAAAAATTTGCATAGGAAAAATGCATTTTCTTCGGTCTTTGATCATCTTCCATCTCAAATGGTTTTGGACTCTAAGGTTCCTATGCACTTTAAATAATATGATAACATGATATGGCCTGGTCATACCCTTCTAATATACGTTCAGTGCTTTAATATCCTAAACGCGTGAGGTTAGCAGAAACGGTAATAACGTTGTCACGAGGTTGATGAATATTAAAAGATAGATCTGTTTGGACATATGGAAGATTATTTAAATTAAATCCGTTTTCAGCTAATATCATTTTAGAAAGCCTTTCGAGAAACTGAAACTTTGAATGAAGTTGATGTACATAATGAGGACAGACAAATTGTTCAATTAGACTCTAAATCTGTGAGAAATTGTATCCAGATTCACAAATAGACAATAATGGTTTTGTTGCTTAATTTTTATTTGGAGGATTACGTTAATGCGCTTTCAACCGATCAATGTCCAGTCCACCACACAAACGTAAAGTTTTGAAGCTAGAAAATGCAACCATTAGCCAAACATAACTTACTACAATGCTTTGGTATAATGGTCATTATAGTACAAATTTTAAGCCAAAGCTTAAAAGAAGATTCCGTTTCCGAATTTGTGTAACACATATTATGATTCCGCTATCTTTCCATTTTCATATCCTCAAAATTTAAAATCCTAAAATTTCTACATTTACTCGATCAATTCACCTACTCGCACGACTCACTTTATAACCGTTTATGGTTACTACCTGTGTTCTTTCCATGGAATACAATTTTATAGACTGATAAAAGCTGGCAGAAGTTGCGTTTGAAAGTAAAAATAAATTAGTTTCGTACAATTACGCATATTTATGGTCATGCAATGTGTACATATCATCAATGAGATTTCGTCAATTCCAACTTATAAAATCAAATTGAAAGGTATTTGTTGGTTGGTTTCAAAACAATGTGTTGACTGAAACTCTTATTTCTTTGAAAGTTTAATTTACTTTTTTCTTTAAATCAGTTGTCCTTAACCTATTATTGGTATCTATAGTATAGTGCGATGAGCAAAAAATCTGTTCTTTTTAACTGTTGCAAGATAGTCAGAGGTAAAATATCCATCAAACTACAACGCATTGATACGATAATACATTATAGTCTGTTTCATATTTAGACTTTTTGCTCCTTGGATGTATATACTTATGCTGTGGACTTTCTTCTGTGTTTTTTTTTTTTGTTTTGTTTTGCTCATCCAACTACACAACTCGGCACAAAGCCGTGGATTTAAAGTAATATACAACTTTTTTTTCATTCAATAAATGCATTCACATTTATCCCCTTTTACCGTCTTTACAGACCAAATGTGTTGTTTCACTTCTAATCCATGACTTTTCTTTGATTTCCGGTATTTGCATATCCTTTTTCCAAATAGCATACAATCGGTTTCCATTTATCATCGTTTTAAGCATATGATGAAAATTGGAGGGGTCTACACCAATCCGCTGTCAATTTACGTTCGGATTCGGCGTACGACCGGCCATATCGGCCACACCCTCACATTGGGGTAACTAACAAACGGCACCGCCTCTATTTTGTGTATTTTCAATTAAAGGTCGATATGAAGCCCGCTCAGTTGAAACCTTTGTTTGATGCCATTTAGACATATATTGAAACGTGGTTTTCTGCATGAGTGTGTTTTTATTTTTATTTTTTGCTTACAATGTTGTGAACAGAAATATTTTATCAACACATGTATAATTAAAAAGGTTTTTATTATTGTTTTCACATGTAAAATTTTAATGAATCCCACAGTCTACAAATATAAAATTCCCGAGTTAAATTGTGCGTTTAAAAAGTGATAAACTTTCATTTTGGTTTTTGTAAATATGTTATGCGAATATGTGTGTCAATTGATAATTAGCCATTAAAATAAAACGGATAAAATATGGATAATATTTATGCGAATTTGTGCAAATAGAACTGATCACTGCCGACGGAACAAAAAAAATTGTTTTTTCCCATTTCGTTCCAAAAAATAGTTTTTTGTTTTTTGTTGTTTTTGAGACGAAGTGTTGTTGTTATAGACATGTCTCGATGATTGTTGATAAGCACTTCATTCAATTTTAACTGGAAACAATATTGTTGAGAGTTCTGTTTATTATTAAACTTTGATGTCTATTAATATGGGTGTCTGTATTAACATTCAAAAAAAAATGTTTTTTGTTTTGATAATTAAATCAGTCAGTGTAAAGACATTTTTGTTTCAACTCAAACCGATTGTTAACATAATAATTTTGACGAAGAAAATGTTTATGATCTTATATCTGTACGTACAATATTAGTCAGTGATTGGTGATTGTGATTGAATTCTGCATTCCACTAACTTCTTATGTTCATGAATTCGTAGTCGACAAATTATTTTGTTGTTTATAAAAAGGATGGCAGTGTATTGGACTATTTTGTGATTGTTACAAAAATGTCCTTGAAAAAATCCCATCATCTTTTGTGCTGCTGTATAAGAACAACCTATATAAAATTAATTAAAGGAAATCACAAAAAGTAGTATCGAATATATATATAGAGAGAGATACACTAAGACCCAACTAAGAATCTAGGTCATATATACATACTTTGCAAGATGCAATCGAATGGTGAGACCCATCTTACAGTTCTAATTTCTTGTGTCTAATAAATTTTTAACCGTTATAGACTGTTGTGTTGTCCATTGAATCTAGGCTAAATGTGTGGGAAGTCATTTCTCTAATTTACTAACAATTGTAATGTACGTACAGTATAAAGAACGTAAACATAGTTCGAGTCGCAAAATTACTCCGTCGATGTACTTGCAATTTTCTGATTCTCTTACAATTACTGGTAACTATATCTCTGCAATTGTCCAGCTTTTATCATTTACAGAAGGAAACACCCTGACGTATGTTCTGTTTCGTCCGGATCAGATATTTGCAGAGAAACGACATTCGGGGATACATTCTGGAACAGAAACTTTAGGGAAATAGTGAAATGAAGAAACTAAAGGAATAAAGCTAGCGCAATGAGTACAGTTTCTAAGTTTCTAAGCGCATATAAAATCTAAGCAACTTTTTCAATTTTAAACGCAAACATTTTAGAAACTGCTAGTCATCTGTTATTGACAATTTAACGACTATAAGTGTTAGGCTCTGAACAGTGTTTTCTTTTATAGCAAACTGTATGTCATTGAACGAAAGGATTTTGTATTTCACTTTCAACAAAAAGTTGTAGATTTAATGATTATACCGCGATACGCTACGCACATCGTTTTTAAAGGAAACAGTATTCCTCCCTTCAGTGAGATTATTAATTGTTTGTCAAATCTTTCAATCGTACAGTTTTCTAGCATCTAAAATCCAACCAATGTTTCAAAAGGTGAAGAAAAGATCTTCCGTCAGTTCTTTTTGAGTTTGTGTCCGATGGAAGATTTCGTTATCCTCTAAGATCCACTGACAATTTTTTTTCGAAAAACTCAGCTGTTGCAGGTAACTTTGTCTCCAGGGAATCTACAATAGCTGCCACAGCTGTAGCTCCCCATACAAAAAATACAGCTGCGGCAGATGATGTAGATTGCCTGGAGACAAAGTTACCTGCGACAGGTGAGTTTTTCGAAACTTTTTTGTCAGTGTCTTTTTGGAATGTCTAGCTAAATTCGGATTAATATTGATTAACTTCTGTAAAGCTCTCAACCCGCTGATTCTCATAAGATGTAAATTATGTTGTGTGATGAACAGATTTTGAGATAAATAATTGAATTGAATACGGAATAAGATTAATCTAAAGGTCTTAAGGCTGGTTGAATTTTCAGATGTTAGAAACTCTACGTTCATCGTTTGCTAAACGGATAGATTCAAATGTATCTCTTTAAATTTCCAATTTTTGGGGTAACATTTTTAAGGAAAAGTTTCCGCCTCAATATTCCACACAAACCGATAAAACCGACCTTAATTTTTGGGGGTTAGATATATTCAGCCTAAAGTGAATGTAACGTTAAGTACATTATCTCTACATCAAAAATAACAAAGTTCGTACTGCATGTTCGTCACTTACCAAAAAAAGTTTTTAGTTTTGTTCATGGGGTAATTTACAAACTTAATTGCAGCATCTTCATTCAAATATTATCAGAAGGTTTGATTAGAGACACAAATTTCTTCTATCATTTAAATAAAGTTCAAATTAATGTCAATCAGTTTGTAACGACACTAACCCTTACATGAGCAATTTTACTAAGTACACTCCCTGCAACTAGTCATTACTACATTGCTATGAGAGCGCTAAAACTTATTTTCAGAGGTCTTAGTGAGTAAAATAACTTACATAATTGGTTGGAACTTTTGGCTTATGTGACCTTTATACTAAGAATTCTAAGAAAAGGCTCGAGAAAAGGGCTCAATCTGCTATATCAACGGAATGATAAAAAAATCTTTGCAACGCGAATTTTTTTCTATGTAACATCAAATTGGCCTTATCTCACTATGTACTTTTGTCGTCGCTCTCGAAAACAAATGAAATTGTCATCAATATTCATTTTTTTATTATATTGAATGGATTTCTAAAAAAAACATTATTCCGTACAGCGCTTCCACAATCAATTTCTAATTTTATCATTTGAAAATCACTGATTTCTCTGTGACGGATAATTATCTTTGTCAAATTTTTCAATTCTGTATAAGCATTCGCCAAAGCCGCGAATCTAGAATTTTTGAATTTTTGACACTGCGACAAATAACGATTAAAATTGAGTGTTATGATTTTCAATATAAATAATAGATATAAGTGCACTGACGAGCGCTTCATACTAAACAAACAGGCAATTTTAATTGAAAATCAGATTATTGGCGTGATTTTAATAAATATAAAAGGTTCGTGTCTCGCTTGATTTGGCGCAACCTAAACATGCAAATGAAATTATTCCTGATTGCATTTTGTATAATACCCGAGTTATTTCAAAAGACTGTTAATGTTGATTTAAAAGTGTGCTGATTCTTTTGTAATCAATGGTATGGAGTGGCCATTGATACGTAGGACATGAGCATTATATGGCAAGATAAGAATTTAAAAGGGTTTTACAGTTGGAAGACGTTGTTTCTTCGAAACAGGAGGCTTCTAACAACACTTTTACTAGGTTGAAGGACCGTTTGGAGAGAATTTTGCAATAGAATGGCTTGTTTGAAGGTGTCTTTGTTCATTATTCTAAACAGCTTTACATTCTCGCGATCAAATTGAATGAACAAGTTTCTTCACATCTTTCTTCTATCCAATTACTCACCTCGAGCTTTCGTTATGAGAAATGAAAGACCAGACGCAATTTATTCATGTAAAGAAATCCTTATTGAGACCTCAAACATATTCCGAAACAAAAACAAAATGGAATATACGGGCAGGTTTTTATTTCAGGCGAAATCTCCGTTATTTTAGTATTTTCAATTTATACACAAAAAAACAATATTTTTTTCATAAAAACATACACGGAGTGAAATAAGACCGAACAAACATACAGGATGTCTTTTATGTAACATGAAAAGACATGTAACTTTCAGTACAGGAGGAATGTGTATGAATTTGGATTGTATGTAGACTGTTATACCACCACCCTCTACTCGTGTATTACCCAAAATGTTGAGAAATTTATGCAATAATCAAACAGTACGTAAACGAACCGAGAACAACTCGATAAATTGTTAATTTCTTTACCGATTTTCCATTACTTTTTTATTTGTTTTGTATTGGGTCAATGGATTAATTTATTTTATAAATTACAAGTTTGTGTAATCGGTACGTCGATCGGTGTTATCAATTGTTTTTTTTTTACTTAATAATTAATTTCTAATGATTCGATGATTGACTAATGTTCATAATTACGATTAATTTTCGAATAGAGCGGCGTTAAACTCTAAACTAAAAACGTTAATAATTAATTGATGAGAAACGGAATCGGTACTGTTTTCAATCTAACTCCCAATTTACTAGAAATTTCGGCTAACAAAATTAGTGGTTAAAGGTATTCTTCAGCTGAAAAAGGGTGAAGGAAGGTTGATCATTTCGATTGTTGTTAATCCATCATTAGTTGGACAATACAGGGATATACACTTCAAGAAAACCCGTTTTGACATTTGAGTAATAGAAGGAAATTGTTCTGACTTTCACGTGATTTTTAGAAAATCTTCTTCCTACATTTTCTCAAATTTTCCCAAGTTTTCTCTAAATTTTCCAATTTTTCCTCAATTTTCCTGAAATTTAATTTCTGAAAAATTTGGGAAAATATGAGAAAATTTGGAAAAAATATAGGAAAACGTCTCTGCATTTCTGTGTTTGTCGTAATTAATTAGATCTCATCTTGAATTCATATGATAAAATATCCCTCTCTGATTTTTATTCGAAATTTGTCGATATTATTACCCGTAAATTCGTTGCAAAGATACCACCTGGCAACCACTATCTTTAAAATTTTATTTCTGAATATTGGCCTGCCTTTAAAGACTCAATCGATGTAGTACCATCCGTATAATGATAATATTTTGAATGATTTTACACAATGCCCAATTAAATATTTACCAGATTCAGTATTTGGAGAAGAAGAATTTACATAAAACAGTTTCGATTTCGTTGGTAGGCTCGACAATTTCAGTAGTGTTGCTTGAACAGCATGTAATAATTAATAGTGAAGTTGTTCGCGATATTTTTAACATTCAGTGCTAACAAATAAATTCAGAAACTAGCGAAAATATAACATTTAAAGAGGAGCCCGCTTTAACGCGTTTTATACACATACATCAGCATGATAATCGATTATAAGAAAGTTTAATTTTACCAATCACATTCACAAACCGAGTTCCAGTCTTCAATGATTTTCCACATTTCGTGCTGGTGTCGAGAATTTTTTTATTAAAAAAAAAGTCTGATTTCAATGTTCTCAAAATAAAGTACTTGAGAAACAAGTAAAATGTAATTTGAAACTCGGAATACTTAACTTTTGTATAATAATTGTTTAAAAGCTCGCTTCATTTATATACAGTTTTTTTTATTAATTAAAGTTGCCACATATGAGTACAGCGTACACAGAAACCAGCAGCTATATTTCATAACTGAAATTGTTATTGATTTTCATGCGTTTGGTTTTTATATAACAAAAAATTACTGTGTATATAACCGACAAAATATAATGTTAGCATGGATTTCGGATATGTATATAATACATTAAAAACACGATATAGGAGTTATATGTATATAGATGAATTTATTATTCATTTATATAGATGTTCGAGTATGAGTTTGATTTATTAATATCTATAGACTTCAAACAGACGGGCTATTTCAATAATATGAATTATACCTTAATATTTAGAAACAACAGAGAAAACAAAAATAAAAACGGAATATAAAATCGACAATGAAATAAATGAAAATCGAGATCGAGGTAACACATCGGAAAACGTTTTAAAATCAGAATCGAATCGAAATATCAGCAAGCGAAAATTTACGAACCAAAAAACTGCCGAGATAAACAAAAATAAATAAATAAACAAAAAAACCACCACAAAATCAGCCACAAAGTGATTATATTGAGTGATTTGTGAAAATAAAACTGTTTCAAAATTTACTCGCCCACACCATTTGACGCCGCTAAGGCGTTAAAGCTCGAAGAAGACTTTACCAGCGGCTGCATGACTATGTCAATGTATCCGTCGCCGGATAAAATGAAAATGGGTACACCCGGATGCTTTCCAGGTCGATACAGTCCGTCGTATCGGGGTCCGGATCAGATGCGACGATGTATGGGAAATCCATCGGTAAGTTTTTTTTGTGACTTATTTTGGAACTTTCTTATTTATCATAAGTTTGTTTTTCTTTTGGATAATAAATGAAAAACCAAAAAAAAAAAAGATTAAAAATTCTGTGCTATCATTTAGTGTGCTATATAGACATTCCACCTTTTATGATAAAACATTTAACTGATGTTATACATATTTTATCCTGAAATACCATCATGGATGTATATGTATACATTTATACATATCTAAGCAAATAACGAAGATTTTATTTTCCTTTACATTTTTTATTAAGGTTGTGTTGCTGTCTAGAGCTGTGCATTATATATTTACACACTCGTCGACGTCAACCTGTCAATAAGCATTTATCAATGTCGCTTATAATATACCGAAAATATCTATTTTGTTGAGACAAAAATCGAAGACAAAACATAAATCTAAACTTAACACTGCCAAATTTGAAAGAACGCTAGATAGTTGGGTTATATATAGATCTAAATTGATCCTATAGACACACTTCATATTATACATTATACATTGTATGCTGAAATCCCTTGCAATTAATGGAGCTTTTTTTTCTCTTAATTATTTCACGTGAATTATTGCCACTAGTTGTACATATATTTTTTTCCCGGTATATATAGAGTATACAAGCTCGGTTTGAAGCTGTTTTTCGTTTTATTAATGGGAAAAGTTTGTTAGAACTTTACTCTCTTCACGAACTTTCGAATGATGGTGTGTTGTCGATAGTATAATATTCAGCATCCAAATAAATTCAAACTACACATTGAATTAACAGAATGGGAGGGAGGAGAGAGAAAGAGATTTCCACGAAACAATAATGATTGTAGATGGTGGATATATAAAATACAAAAGGTTTTTATTGTGTATTGAGTTTAATCGGACAGAGTAATTGTTTTCGATTGTTTTATTTTCGATAAGGGCTTACGGTTAGTACGTATTCTGCATGTTTAAATGTTTCATATTGAAACGCATGCAGTCTGATATCGAAGCTGCACCCGAAGTTGCAATGGTTTTAAGTTTATTTTCCAAAATGTTTATTCCGATTTGTTGAAACGTAAGGGTTGAGGGGATTTTGTCACATTTTCTTCGTTACCAACATAGGACAAATTAAAGGGTTCAGTAAGCCAAAAATAGGTACAAGTACAAATAGACAGAACTTAGAATTGCTCTCAATTGAAAATGTTTGCCTTTGTCAAATGTGACATGAGGACTTCACATATTTCAAAGTTAGTGACTTAAAGTAGATTGTTTTTTTTTAAGTTTCGTATGTAGCACCGAAAGCATTGAACTGAAAAACCACCATCTGGATCTTTCTAGTACGAAATTAAAATTTCATTGCAGTTTCATTGCAGTTTCATTGCACTGACTGTGGCAACTTTTTGCGGCAGACAATGCAATTTTTAATTACAGTTGGTTTCTTCTCTCTTTGTGTTGCTTTCGGCTCAGTCTTCAAGACAAATTAAGACACGCATAGTACCAGGGGGAGTGGTCCATCAGAACCATTTATCCATGCAGCAGGTATATTTTGAATTTTGAAATTTAGCGATGCATAATTTATGAACAACCACCAACTAATCACAATGCTTTATGTTCATTTAAACGTTTTGAGTGCAACTTTTCGAGTTATGGAGATCTGCATATCAAGTATACCAAGTGATCAATGCAAAAAAAAGCCTTGACTACATGCGTTGAAAATCGTGTACTTTTAATGTTTAACATTTTTTCAACACACTTTAAGAAGGTTAGCATTGCCGAGGGAGATTACCATTTTCACTTAGAAAATTTTTACGTAAAACTTGAAAAATATAAGTAACTTCTAAATTTGCATCGCCTACGCCTATACTTGCCAGAGACTACGAAAATGACTAATTTGTATGCACGAACAGTAATAGTCTAGTCAGATGTAATAGCCAAACATTCAAAGAGTTTAGAATAAAAACAATTGTCTGGACGAAAGTATGAAGTAAGTACCACAACATCAACCTAAATAAACATCCAATGTTCTACTGTTGCTGTTTCGGTATATTTAAAAAAACTTAAACTGAAGAGTCGAACTCTGGTTGTGGTACTGCAATACTTTTGTTGTAGAGTTTTTATTTCACTTTAGTTTAGCTGAACCAACTCGTTGCAAAGCAACATTCTTGTGGATTACATTCAGAGCATACAACAGATTTGGAGAAGCTCTTTCAGGTCTCTAACTGCATACAACTGACCATCTAAACTGAAATTAATGAATCGCTTTATATGTTTCGCCAGTTTTACCAGTGAAATATTGTTGTAGCATTGGTTCTTGTCTCTCACTTTCAAGTTAGTTAATAGTTTGTTTGTTTTATGGACTCTCCAAAAATTAGAACGAATAAAATCGTTGTCAGTCTCAATGCGATTTCTAAAACGTTCGTGACATTATCTCCCTACCACCGAATTGACATTCAAGCCATCAGTCCAATTTAAATTCTTTTATTTTTTTTTTTGTTTTATTAACTTCCGATATTTTGTTATTGGTGGAAATTTTCAACTCATTTTTTTTTCCAGTATTCAAAGTATATATATGTACAACAGACATGGTCATAAGAACGATGTTAAAACCTTTTACACAACAAAATACGTACGATGTTATGTATGAATGTACATATACTTAAAATTACAGAGGAGACGATATATACGTGATATAAAACTTTTCATCCCTCGGGAAAATAGAATGTGTATATTTTTCCATCGATTTCAATATACACTCAACGGGTATACACAACACTCCACTGAACACTGCATACCCTATACTTTTACTTATACACGCTGTATGTCATTTACAACATATATTTTCCATGTTATACACACTTATGCTAACGTAACGGTATAAATACATCTATGGGATCGTACATCTATCCATCTATCTATCCGACCATACATGCATACATGTATATATAAAACCGAAATTCAAACAATCCTTGTGAAACGTATCTATCAAAATATACATCGAAATGAAAATATTTTTGTTTTTCCACAAATATACCATGTATCGTACACATTGTACACAAAAATATATCGTATGTAAGGTAGGTAATAGTCTGTCTTTGATACACAACACTATTCTAGAGACCAAAGAAAAAAAAATACATCAAATAAAATTCGGTTGGAAAAATAAAAACATTTGGAAAACTCTCCGAAGCACAATTTAATAAACAACCTCACCGAGTTAAGACAATTTGTCTGAATGGTATCTGTAATATAGCCACCCCGCAAAAATTATAACTGAAATAAGACAGCTAAATAATGGTCGGGTGGAAATTTAGCTTAATTTCAGCAAATTAATCTTGGAAAGCTGACAGTAAATTAAAACACAATATGACGTTTCATTATTACAGATATTTACGCTGCTCAAGTTAGAAGTTTAAGTATATAGGTGATATACTGCCAGTGGTTGGTATTGTTTTACATTCTTTTTATGAGTTAGTTCATGGGAGAATTGATGATGGCCATTACATTAATTCGGTGTATGAAGTGATTTGTAATAATTAACGGAAGCGTATTGTAAACCCCGATTTACTCTTAAAATAATTTTGTATGAAAATTTAACGTTTTAGTGGTGATGGCCCCTATCTATAGTTGTGCCATTTTAATTACTTGTTTTACTTTATTGAATCAAATAGTCATCTACATTAGATAGGGAGTGTATGCTTCAGGGCATATTTTTGGATTTTTTTTTTAAATTTTTTCTAAAATTTCCAAAAAATTGCCAAAAATTTCCAAAAACTGCAAACGTCCAAAAACCGAATTTTTCCATAATTTCGAACTGTTTTGGCAACTCCGGAGCTCAGCCTTATGTTTTAGCCGGCTCTCAATGATTTATGTTTGATTATTGACGCTCTTTCAAATTAATCACGCTCGTCTTCAGTCAGTTAAAACGCAAGGCTGATTTAGCAGTTGCCAAAACCGTTCGAAATGGTGGAAAAATGGTTTTTGGACGTTCCCAGTTCTTGGAAATTTTTGGAAATTTTTTGGAAATTTTGGAAAAAAATTCAAAAAAAAAATTCTAAAAATAGGCCCTGGTATGCTTCTCTGATGGGTTTTAATGTTTTGTACTCTGACTTTGCTGTTAACAAAAACATTGCATTGCTGAGGATCTATTGTAATATGTACTAATTTGAAGTACTCGTCAGATTTCAAACACCTCTATGGGAGTCGTTAGATATAAACTCCATCACATACTTACTCGTGTTAATGATACAAAGCCACCTTTTTGTGGTTTGCGCCTTGAATACGTCAAAACATTGGTTAATTACAATTTTTTTAACAGTCTCGAGACAGAACAAAAAAACAGCCTATCGATCACGTCTGCAAGCATTTATAGGTTCGCTCACCTTCAATACAAAATCTTTACATTTAGTGGTTTTACACACACGGTATTTTGAAAACTGACACATTTTCTGTTTCTGTGTTTTACTTAAGTTTCTGATTTCTCCATCCAAGCAAAATTCACAAAAAAACAGTAAACCACGATAAAAAAGTGTCGGTTTTCAAAATTCCGCGAGTGTAACACAAGTTCGGATTTATATTGTCGAATTTTTCCACACCTTTCTGTTAAAAATCTTCTCATTAAAGAACCTTGTTTGATAAAATTTTAGCTCCAATTTTTCGTCGTTATCATAGCAATCACTCGAAGTTTATATGACACTTCACAGACTATGAAAGAAAAGACACGGTACCATCCCCGATTTGTCTGGTTCCTGCTGGTTTGGAGGTTTTTATTTTAACTTGTGTGGTTGCAAGCCGAATCGAAGGGATGCAAGCACACAAGTCAAAATAACAATCTCCAAACCAGGTTCCCGGAAATGAGTTTTAAGGTTAGTGTCCGTGAAGAAAAAGGAGTGCAACGGGTTTCAGGTCCATTTACATATCCACAAAAACAATCACTCGAAGTTTATATGACACTTCACAGACTATGAAAGAAAAGACACGGTACCATCCCCGATTTGTCTGGTTCCTGCTGGTTTGGAGGTTTTTATTTTAACTTGTGTGGTTGCAAGCCGAATCGAAGGGATGCAAGCACACAAGTCAAAATAACAATCTCCAAACCAGGTTCCCGGAAATGAGTTTTAAGGTTAGTGTCCGTAAAGAAAAAGGAGTGCAACGGGTTTCAGGTCCATTTACATATCCACAAAAACATTTAGGCTTAATTTTCATAACTGAATTGTTGGAAAATTGTGTAACCTAACAAAACTAATTGAAGTGAAATTAAAAAGTTTGGATTTCAACAATTGAAAATTTAACAGCTGCCAGGTTAAGTATCGCTGACTTTAAAATAATTTTTTGGCGGAATATTTTTCCATCAAATGTACATGCTTATGTTGTGCATTTACCTCCAAAAACATTTAACTGCATAACCAACCCGTCCCAATAAAGTCGTCTTAAATCGTTGTACTCTTCTTTTCGCTATAAATCCGCTATACCTCAAAGGTGATTACAGGTCTTATTTATTATTTATTTTTATTTTCCTTTTTTCGTTCTTCATTTTTTTCTTCTTATTCTTCCTTTTGAAATTAAGATTTGCCAAGAAATGAAATTAAATTTGTAGAGCATATATAGACAGTTGACGACAGGGTAAGTATATTTTATGGAAGAATTCCGGAAAATTCTCGAGCGAATCATTTATTGATAATATCGCTGACTTAAATCATTATATCGGAAGTCTAATTGTGATGGAGACTGGATAGAACTGAAACAAAATTGAATTCTTAATTTTCTGGAATAGAAACCTTAATAAAATCAAGAAATCAATCGAGTCGTTAATTTATGCAAACGAAACGAAATATTTGTTATTCCCGAAAAATAAATTAATTTAATTATTAATCGACTGTTCGATTCGTAATCGTACGAATATTTGCAAGAAATATTCATTCATTCCACTCTTCCAATAACCATTTTCGGTCTAACCCATTTAAATTCGACGGAATACATAAAGAAATTTGCAAAAGTAGAAATTTGCATTGTTTATTCTGGTGCATGTAAATAAATTATGTTAGCTAAATTAAATTTCCATTCTAATGAATAATTTTCTAGTTGAATTTTTCAACTCTCTGCTTTTTTTCTCGAAAAAAAAGCTTCACAATGTAACGGTAGATATAATATCCACATATCTGTACATATTCTATATGTAACACATGCGAATAAATTCTATACATTCATCCGTGGTATATACGTATATATATATATATATATATATGAGTAAAATAGAGTTTTAGGATTATCGTTTACCTTTTCATTACTTATTCAGAACAGCCTGAATTTATGCATGCAGCAAAGCACTGTGAAAATACTTTGGCAACATTTTAAGCATAGAGAGACTCTGGATTGAGATAACATAAAAAGTTGATAAGTATTTCTTTTTGCAATCAAATTGTTTTACCTTAACTTTTTTTCGTGCCGTTTGGCGACCAAGTAAATTGGTGAAGATAGAGTTGAACTTTTACTTACATTACAGTGGAGTTAGATACACAAGGCAAAAAAAAAGAACGAACCATCTACGACAACAACAACAACACCACTTGTGTCGTTTCAAAAACTTGTAACAACAAACAAAATTATTTAATGCTATAGTTGGTGCTAGTTGCACGTTTAAGCCAAAGAAAAATTGTTTGCAGAAATTGTACAAAACTTTCAACATTCCATTTTATGCTCGAACCAATATGCACTCTATGAAGAGATAAATATTTTTCTTTTCTGGTCTGTAAGCGGTCTGTTAGATTTTCAGCAATATAGTTGGACGGAAATGGTTCGTGAGCATTGTTGTTGTTGTTATTTTGTTCTTGTCTTCGACGATTGATTCTATTGGATAATTTACAAAGAAAAGAACTTGGATCATGAGATATAACGTTGTCGCTGCGACAAATCGAACACTCGAGTGTGACGTTAAAAAAATATAAATTTTACAGAGATCATCAGCATATTTTACTACCCACTTGTTTATCGACTGTACCACTGTAAGATGTTCGAATACGATGCCGAATTCGATTACTTCACTTTGCTGAATATATTCATAGTTCAAAGGAACATTCTGTTCAATATTCTAAAGTGACTAAAACCAACAATATCTTTGCTGTGTCTGTGTATCATCTCGGTTGTCTATTTCCTTTTCTTTTCTTCTTTTTCCAATCATATTCACGACAAACAACTCTAGATAATATGAATGGCACTTCTAAAACGATGCTGAGATTTCCACTAAAATCGGACTTGAAAAAGAACACATTTCGTCAACATCGTCTTTGATATGCAAATTTCCTTTCCATCTTCTATAACATTTCTGATTTGAGGCACTTACGTATGAAATGAATAATTTAAATCCCGAAATGATAAAATATCCTCAGCTAAACTTCCATTTTTTTTAGTTATTTACATAATGCCACATGTTTCTATCGAATATGGTTGGTTATGTGAAAACATTTACTTATTTTACGAAAATTTATGCGCTGAAACTGACGTACAAAATCCAATCCAGAAAATAATTTCAATCGAATTTTATTGCATGTAATAAGTCTGATCCTCGTCAGTTATTCATTCGTCGAATGCTGGATTGAGTTGTTCGGAAAATTTGTTCATTCAAGGTCATATTGACAGTTGATAATATTCGCCTGAATTTGTGGTGTAATGATAGCACTATAATCACTCAAAAACGAATGTTTTTTAAAAGGTTTTTTGGCTCGGACTACTCTTAAGTTGTAACATGTGTTAAGTCCAAACTTGCAATTACAATTTACAAGTTAGGACGTAATAATAATTTACTCAAAAAAATCCTAAATCCTAAAAGTTCAATCAAGAGCTTCGTATAAATCAAACCATGAAAAGGAAGGCTTGGAGTGTCAAAAGTTTCTTCGTATGTACAGTTTCAGATAAGATGTCCATGATTCTGATTTGCAGAACTATGACCGGCAGCTGCGGAAACAAGAATTTTTGCTCTTTAACTTTTGAAAACATTATTCCAATAAAACTGTCGATTCATTCAGGAATTGTAAATGATTCCCCAGAAAATCTGTTTAACACATGAAAATCTAGATTTTTTATTTTAATATTTCATTCTTGTTGCAAGAAAATATAAATATAGATTTTCATTTGTTCAACGAAATTTTGTGGAATGAATTACAATCATTGTAATACAATGACATTGTTCTCTTTTATGCTACTGGTTACTTTATAGCTGAACGCTTATTGAATCTCCATTGGAGATTCTGCCAATAATCTGCGCTTTAATCTAATATTTTTTGTGCTTGAAACTGCTCTGAAGTTACCGTTGTTGTCCCGATATCTATTACTATTATCAAATAGATTTCGACATAAAATAGTTGACATAAAATTCAAAGTATTAAATCTAAGTAAGTAGACGTGACGATCGATACTAAGTATTAGCCTCTTTACATATTAAATTGCAAGCGTAAGACCACACAGAGATTCGGTCTATTGCATTTTTTGTTATAAGTATCTTGGAATGGATACCAATTCTTGTACTTATTCAGTTAACAATTTATAAGAATCCTAACTAGAAACCTCCTTCATTATTGGCCCTGTTGTCTATAACAAATGATTAGCCGTTTGTGAAAGGTTGAGTGATAATATTTTGGATGAACTGTGCACTGTACAATACAATCAGGGAAATTATGAAACTCTAACGGCTAGACTTTCATTCTTGTGGAATATCGCCAAAAAATTGACAAAAAATATTTTCCTTCTACAAAGGGAGAGGTTTTTCATACGAAATACGACATAACACAAAAGAGTGTTTCATCTGCTTATTACAGAAGACTGTTCGACAAGAAAGTTGGTAGAAAAAAAATCGTCTGATTTTTCAAGGGAGGTACTGAAACATCTTGCTAAAATCAAATTAACCTAAAACTTTGTTTTACAAATGAAAATGTAAAATCGTCATTACATTTTCACGATCTGCTGTTATTTTCCACTTAAGTTGTTATTCTGCAACGACTAAAGGATAACAAGGATAAAAACGTCTAGCCCATATTATCAATCGAATCTTTTTCAGTGTTTTTAATGAAACATAAACATTTTATTAATGAAAGTTGTGTAGCATTTTATGTACTACATTACAAACCAATGAACGTATATATACATTGTTTGGATCTCCACAATTCCTGCAGATATCAGTAAGAAAATCCGATAGACGTCTTGTAAGTGGATCAATTTAAATTGTCTACAAAATCTCTGTAACGATAATGTTACACAAATAGGGTTAGTCTGTCAAAACATATGAACATTGAACGTGGAGTATACGATGAAAACTAAATCCAATCAATTTATCGGATTTATCATGTCTTAAGAGGAGAAGGCAGATAATATTTCTTTAGTTTTTTTTGTATTTTTCTCGTGGACGAATGAAACGGAATTGAGAGTAAAACAGTAAAAAGTAGGGAAAATGTATCACCAAATAGATCTTTTTAGCAATTTTCTTTTCAATTTGTTGTGACACAAATTTTTATCTTTATTTGTTCCCATTCAATTACGGACTTATGTTTAAATGAAAGAATTGAAAATAACAGGAAAAAAGGGGTTAGTGGAATTCATGAACTTGTAGCTCTAAAATAAAAACCGATTATCCATCAACCCTAGATGTTACGTTACAATGTTTTTTGATTTATTTCCCTCTTATTCAAAAGCACCGAAACTTGATGGTGTATTGTATGCGTCCATATTGTTCAATAATTTTAAAGTGTGTATTTATAATCATCCTGAAAATTTTAAATGTTTGTCCTAAAGTGGTGCTTGAAGTATTATATTATTGGGAAATATTTACTCCTTTTGTTGCAGTTGCTGCTACTGTTTACATTGCTTTTTCGAGAGCTGTAATTTAAGTTCATAAACGTTTTCAATGGATTGAAAGCAAAAATGAATAGCAAAGCATCGCAAGCAAGATACTTAAATAACACATTTTACGTTACATTTTTACCGAATCTGTAACTCAGCTATTGTCACATTGAGAGTTTCGCTATTTTCGGTTAATTTCGACGATGAGAAAAAAGACATTTGTCTCATCTTTTATTTATTATCTTACACCGAGCAAAACCTAGTTGCCCAATTAACCTTCTACAGAATGGCAAAGCGTATGTCGATGACAGGTCATTAGCCGTTTCTAAAAGGTTAAGGTATTTTTGGGTCCAACAGTTATTGTTTCATTAGCCAATTCGACCAACTGATGTCTGTTGATTACTAAATACAGAATTTATGGACCCTCAGCTGGAGAAATTTTTGATTTTTCGAGTACGTTTTTCAATGAAAAACTTAGATTAAAATGTGTCAAATTTTTAGGACTTTAAATTCTGGACTACCACAAACGATCCTTCTATTGTCCTATCTTCTGTTTTTTCCGAACATTTTACCAAATCCTTTTATACGAACACAAAAAAAATACAAATTGAATGCAATATGCAATGACCAATTTTTTCAGCATCTCTTCGTCTGGTGACCTATCAGCTAAGGCAGAAAATTTCGAACAATATTAAGTATTAATCATGAGGCTGGGACATAATACGTAATATTCAATTGTATGGATGTTTATATGGGAACTTTTACAATGAATGATTAAAATGTACCTGTGATTAGTTTGATAGTATTCGTGATAGGTGGACAAGATTTTGCTATATGATTAAGTTTTATTATTAAGTTGTGTTGATACAACGCATTCCAAGACGTCCGTAGCGACGCAGCGACATTATACCACCATAACAACCTGAATTTATATGAGAATTTTGGACTACTGCTTCGGTGGAATTTTGTTCTTTGTCTGTTCTTAGAGCGCGTGGTTTGATATAATCCATATTTTTCCGTATACTAAATAATCAACATGAAGAACATAATGTTTTGTAGTGTGTCCTCGCCGTTTTAAATGATGTGGGTCATTTTAATGTGATTTGTTTAAATATTTTGTTTTTTCTTAGAAGGAGATTTACAGTCGACGTTAGTAAATTTTAGACATTAAGAATGAATTTGCGAAAACTTCATCCAGCTTATATGAAAATGAAATTCAAGCCACATCCGATCCGATTCATATAGGCTATGTGAAAAAAATGCCAAAACATTCATTCCAACAGTCTAGAGCACTGCGCCGTTCAGCCGATGGACAGTTGGCGGCTAAAACGTACCCGACACCTTTCGGCGGCCGGCTAGTATGATATTTATGGCGGCTAGCCGGCTCAGCCGGCTGAATAACATAATTAATATACAGTAGAAGAAAAGTGAATACCGTTAGGTTTACTGATTTGGGACTAGTTTTGGATTTCAAATGATTCCACCAAAGCACCTAGCAGGGTAATAGAGGTTTTTACACGTCAAATAGAGTAGTTTTTTGATACCAATAATACCATTAGCAGCCTTAATGGTAATTTTGCAATGACATTATGAAAAAAAGGTATGGAAATATTCGCATACTTCGATTAAAGTACTACTTTATTTTTTCTATTACCCTGCTAGGTGCTTTGATTCCACACAAAATTTGTTTAACCAATAAAGGACTAACATTTCACATTCGGAATTTTTGGTAGGCACGCGATCGCCAGCTGAAATGAAATTAATCTAGGTCCTCTTTTGTTAAACACATTTTGTGTGGAATCATTTGGAATCCACAATGAGTCCCAAATCAAAATACCTGACGATATTCACTTTTTTTCTCCTGTATTGCTACAATCGAATCAAATTTCATAGAAGTACGCAAGTCAGAAGTCAGTTACAGATATATTTGTTTCATATGGATTAGACGAAACCGCTTCCATTCGAAAAAGGAATCAAACATTCAACAAAGGCTTTAGCTGTTTATGCTGATCTCACTCGTACTACAACTAAAACACGCGCAAGATTTACCATTTCACATGTAGTACATTCATGACTTTATTGTACTGCCCTCTACCAGTCGACAGGTGCGTACACAATTTTGTATGCCAACGAAAAAAATTGCTGCAAAATTATCCCAAACTGTGTTAAAACCAAAACTTTCGCAAGCCATCTTCCGCCGCCGATTTTTAACGCGGCTGAGGCGGCTGATAAGGGTATTGGCGGCGGTTACGGCTGATGTGCTTTTTCGGCGGCGGCCTCGGCGTGGCTGAACGGCGCAGTGCTCTACAACAGTCTTAAACCTCTTTCTTCGTATTGAACGTGATAAAATAGTAAATTACTCTTTAAATTGAGCCTTGGAACTAAGTTTTAGCTATCTACTGTTTGGATTGGCTACGAAGAGTCGTTAGTGTTGCAAGTAAAAACAGTTTCAGGGCTCAATTTGAAGAGTAATTTACTATTTTAGATTGATATTATCACGTTCAATGCGAAGAAAGAGGATTGAGACTGTCCGAATGATTTTTTTGACATTTTTTTTCCTCCAAAATTATTCTTCACACAGATGTGTGTAACATTTACTAATAAAAAATACATTCGTCGAGTCTATACCCACGCGTGTTTGGTATCGTTGGAAAGTAGAGACCCGTAGTAACGATGTAGACCTCAGGCTAAACAGTAACTATATTTTTGTGATCAAACAAGTCTCCAGTAGAGTCCAAACAGTATTCGAAGCTTCCCGCAGGTCCCAAAAAAACGAAAAAGCGATCTAATTAAAAATTTTCCCATCGAAATATTTTCTTGTTATGTTATTCTCACTGGTGGTGCCGCCCTCTACAAAAACAACTAACAATATTTCATGTCCACGAGAGGTGGAATAAAAAAAATTTCAAGCTCACCGTGGTCGGACAATGTCAGACAATGTGCAATTAATCTGAGGTGGTGACAGCGAGGATCTCAGTCTTATTGGTCTTTATGATGAAAATCTGATATTCTCTCTGACTACTCACTCGATAGAGTATTGCGCAAACGACGTGGTCGTTGAAACCTAAAGATTATAATCATAATCAGACTCCCCATTTTTAGTTTTTCCAAAATTTTCAATTTTTCAAATTCACTGAGACTTTATGTCGAGCAACAAGAATAAATCTTTATCTCTTGTATTTATCCGATAAACGGACGAGTGTTCGCAGTACAGGTCTATTTCTTATAGTTGATTAAATGTAGCACCTAGCGAGCGATGAAAAATAAAATTAAAAAAATTCACATCCAAAGTTTGGATTCCAAACGCTTGAAGACACCGTTCAAACACTTTGATGTGTGGTAAAATCAAGTTTATGTACGAAAATGAGTTTATGTATGGCATTAAAATGAAGTTAAATAAAATCCACTTGTGCCCACCTCCACCTCAACACCTCATAGCACTTGGCTGGGAACGGTTAGTTCACAAAGTACTTTAAATTTCATTTAAATGGTTTTCCACTCTGAGAAGGACTCAGGTTACGAGTGTCTATATATATATTCTCTGTTATGAATTGAGTAATTTTTTTATTTCGAAATTATTTATGAATGTGTGAACCATAACACATGGTTGGAAAATTAAATACGATTTTCGTTTAATTTTTTTTTTTCAAAGACACAAATTGTTAATGGCTTATGCAATTATATATTATAGATAGAGGTGAAACTTTTCGTTCGGATAAGTATAATTAGAGCTATACGTTAAAGTTCGTACATTCATAGGAATCGACATTTCAATGGAAATATACAGGGGAAAAAAATACGGAAAATATAAATCAAAGTGGATTGCATGGTTGCATAACGGTAATGAGAATATGTAATTAATTAAATCTATCATGCAAATATTGTAAAGGTAAGGGCAGTGACGTAATTGGTCTGAATCTTTTAGTAGATCGTACATGGTAGTATACATTGTAACAATTTAGCTTTAAACAGAAACGCTGAAAACGATGAGTTCGATCGGCACACAATTCTTAAGAAGCCGTACATGAGAAGCTTGTTTAACGTTCAAAATTTGTTATTTATGTAATCATGTAGAATATCGACCGTAGAACATATTTGCTAATGAATTGAAGAGTCTTGATATTTGCTGAATATTCTTCATTGTTATGACAAGGCAGGCAACTTTTCCAAAAAATAAATTCAATTTTGATAGCAACGAGTGCAATGAATACAACAAAATTCTGATTCAATTGTTCTTTACTCAACCATTCAAACTCTTAACAATAAAACTGCAGTCTAGACTTATAATTAAAAGGTAACATAAAAGTAAATAACAAAACAGCAGTTACTGTCCATACATTATGTACACGTACAAATAGAGGAGTACTTAAACCTTTACATCAACTTAGAATCACGATTTCTCTAGTATTCGATCCTAAAATTGAAATCGTGATCTTCTGCACGTAAAACTATAATCTAAAAATCTATCTTTTTAACTAATGGCCTAAGATGGTTTCTACTTCTTAAAACCAACGTTGTGGTCCTATTTCTATATGTTCGACAGCAAATATGTGAACGATTTCACTTCGTTGAAGCATCTGTGACACGAACGCAATATCAAAATCATTTTTCAATCTTCGTACATTTTAATTACAAACCAATCTAGCCCGGCATCTTCTCACTCTCATTTCTATTGACTGAACACCACTATCTTTTGCATCGGATGATTTCACAATTCATTTGCGTCTGATGAACCCTCTCCAGGTGAAAAACAAAAAACAAAAACGGTTTCACAGTTTCCTCTTTATCATCATTATTTATGCAATGTTGTCATTACAGGGCAGGTTTGATTCGGTCAAATGCAAAATTTTGATTTATTTCGAAAATACAACAATATAATACACACACGAACCATCTCCGTGCAAAAAAGGGGAATTTACAAACAATATATTGAACTGAAAATTAACTCCTGAGCATTTCCATTCCTTTACGCCCAACAACAACAACAACAACATCTAACCAATCATACAGCAACACGAATATCGATCCATGGCGCCATTTCTTTGCGGGGGTTTAACGACAGCGTTCATCTATTCGTTGAAAGAAAATTGTTTCAGAATAGCGTACGTCGTACGTCGTACATATATATAGAGATGGTGTATATATACTGTATGTGCTTGCGTAAATGGTGGGCACATAAAATACACCATGTGATTCGTATTTCTCCACTATATGTAGTACATGTTCATCTTACCAGCGAATGAGAAATACTAATGTAAATAACGAATATAACGTTCAGCTGATTTTTGTTTATATTAAATTATTTATGCTTTTATGACGATGACAACAACCTTTGAAGTATTTTTTACGTTTTTTTTTCTGTGCGGGGTAACTTAAGTAAGTATACAAAAATTTACGTGTATCGTCTCGTAGCAACTTTTCTTTTGCAAAAATAAAATCTGGTACAAAACTTGTTTGAGCATCGATTTTACCATAATTTAAAGATCAACTTTAATAAACCGTTTTTTGCTGTATCAACATTCTTTCACTAAAATTTCACTTAATATTACATTAAAGTGACCAAGTATTTTACCTACGAGTCATCGAAAAGTTGCCTAAGGGTAGATGAATCAGTAAAAACGGTTTTTTGTCAATTCTACCTACTGGTCGCAATTTTGTGCTCGGTTCTCCTTCCAGAGCCTAAGTGCAAAATATCTAAATACCACGAAAAAATGTTAAAAAATTGAATTTAAAAACAAACTGTGTCGATTAGTTCCAAGACCAAATGCGATACAGCTGCGACGAAGGGTCGAAAATTAATCCTATTTTTTACTAAAATTTTATTTTCTAATTTCCTTCATTGCAAATCAATCGTCAGCGACGTGTTGGCTTCTCTACTTAGTTGAGTCTAAGTAGAAGAAATAAAATTTCGCTGGCGATTTATTCTACCTCACCAACATCCTAAGATTCCTAGAGTGTATTAAATAGATATCTTTCAAACAGAAATAAAAGACTCCTTCTCGAGTCAGAAGACTCTCTCATCGGTTAACAACGTGACTGCTTAGTATATTTAACAACTGAACGACGAATCAGCTATCTAGATTGTGAAATTCTAACCGATGAAATGTAGTACATTACGTCAGAGGATCCAAGTTTTTATTTTGACAAGTGGCGACATTACAGCCCGACTCGGACTGAAAGGTGAAGGCGGTATTCCTATTCGTCAGAATAAAAATTTGGAACCTCGCACGTACTGTGCTTTACGTGATTAGACAAATGCATATTTTACATGAGAGAAGCTACATTTACATTGTCACCTACAAATAATTTTAACCGAATATACCGACTGGATAGCTAGATTAATGCAGAAAAATGGCATATACGGGTATTGAGTCAAATTTTTGAGAAAATAATTGTTTACTACCCCAATAACCCGTTGAGCTTGCCTAACCCTTAAATTGAAAAGACCACATCAAAAATTCAAGATGTCTTGAGAAGTCGATGCCAAAAATTAGATTTATTTTCATACGTAGTACCCGAAAAGTGCGACTTCGTCGCACTTTTTCTCCGTCTAATATGAAAAAAAACATTCGTACCACGGCCTAAAAGTCTTTTTTAGCGTATTCGATTCCAGACCTCGCCTTCGGCTATGTCTGGAAACCTCTAACACGCTAAAAAAGACTTTAAGTCCTAGGTACGAAATGTACTATTTAGTACATCTTGTAGGAACGGTGAACTGTCGGTAAAAATGAAAATAAAACCAAAATTTCCCCATGATCTAATGTTCCAGTTTAAACGGTTTAAAATGCTATTAGAAGCCAAATTTTTTGGGTAAATTTCACTTCGACCATCAATTTAGCTCCTAGCGTTCATAGCTGAAATTCAAATATTTACCAAAATCAACCGAAAACGTCCTATTTTCCACTGGTACACATTTAATTAACTAGCCTCATTGTTTACATTATTTATAATTAATTGTTCAAGAATGAATTCGATTTTATTCGCTGGCCCCATTTATTTAATTCTATTAAGTTCCAACGTGTCGAGTTAGATCCGCGTCACGTACCGTGTACCCAGTAATAAATATTTATTTTATAACAATTTGATTCCATGATACTTATCATTGCATAACTGGTTAATTGACCTTATCGCTTCGATGACAAAGTGTAAATAGAAAAACAATAACAGTCGAGCACAGAATACAGTGAACAAAACAAAAAAAAAAAAAGAAAATAGCCAAACAGTATTCAATATTCAACTCATGACAATTTAAAATTACGCTCAAACTCTGTATTATTTATATTTAACCATCAATAAACTAATTAAAGGTAAACAATAAACTATATACACCACAAAACTCGACAAAGTCGAAAACTGCACCCTTCTTTCAGTTCGTCAATATAATTGTTGGTTTAGCGGTTTTTCGTTTTGCATCACGCGACGAAAAGATGAATTATAAATTACTCTATATTATTATTTCGTTCGTTCAATACATAGACATACACCCGCTCCGATCATGCATACATAACATATACATACTATCTGTAAGCCACAAATGAAAACTATTGCTCTACTATTTTTATTTACCAAGCTACTAACTAGACATGACAACTGGGCAATGTTATAAAATTCCTTAAATACATGTAATATCAACAGACCACTAATTTCGACATTACCCTTTATTTTAAGAACATAATTTATATCGTTCGTATCAAGAACAAAAATGTAAAGGTAACAGCGACGCAATGGTGAATATTCGAACGGAAATATTTGACCGCATAGATATTTTGGTTTCAATATAATTGTAGTGGAGTTACATGGACGAGTCGTGGACGACGCACCTACAGCGCCTAGGACCATTCGTGCATACCTTCGGCGTAATTCTTTCTTCAGAATTTTATTGATAGCAGATAGTACAATATTTTTTGGCTCTACAGTCGTAGAAAAATAAGAAGTCACAATTACAATCTAATTATCTTTCTTCATTCCATATGCATTACCAATGGTAAGACGTTTGGGTATGTACATGAATAACATCAATTGGATTGTAATCATCGAAAATACCACTTATTAAATGAATCCCACCGTGGTCCTAAATACTAAATGAACTTCCTTTTATTCTTCGCTGTACATAATGCACGGGAATACTTTGTAATGCCACCGTATTTATAGTTTAAACTGATGAATTTCCGGATTCCGATGAAATAACATTGTATTTCGATGACTTCGTGTAACAGCATGAAAATCAGGGAATATTTTTGGGAAAATTAAGGAAAATAAATCTAGGAAAATATGGGTAAAGAATCATAAAACTTCCTGATATATTTTCTGGCCAAGACATTCTTTAAATCGATTTTTCACCATGAAGCCATGATGGCTCGTTTTTAGTCAAATGGAGAAAAATGTAGACCACAACTAGATCTAAATTTTTCTCCATTTGGCCAAAAATGAGCGATCATGGCTTCATGGTGAAAAATCGAATTAAAGAATGTCTTGACCAGAAATATGTAAGTAAGTTTTATAATTCTTTAAGAAAATACAAGAAAAACTTTTCTCAAAATTACTTACTTCTTGATGAAAGTTCTTGCCCTAATGACCTACAGTTTGTACAATAATCATACCCCCAAAATACTAAGGAAGGATCAAAATGGGTTTCTGAAGGAAAGTACCTCCATTCGTCTGAGACGCATTTTCAAAGCATCAGTTTGTTCTCGACTTTAAATGTGGGAATAAACAATGTTGGCTATGATACGACACACCGGATGGCTGTTTAAATTTACATTGTCTTATTAGTACGTGTATCTCATACTCATATGCTGAAGGGCGGCCTATACAACTAAAAAATCTTCAATGGTTCTGTGATGATTGCATCATTCAAACACGCTTGTCCAATGTTTCATCTCCTCAATTCAATAAATTCAATTCGACCGTTGTTATTCCAATCGATGCCCAACGCTCGCTGATTGCCACCAAACGCGAACGAAATCAAAATCCGTTTCCTAATGCAAAGCCGAATAATAGTTCCGTATATTTGGTAAATTGACCACCTAAAACCAAACTTGTCATTAGAAACGCTGATTACTCGATGATTAGTTCCCCATCAGTAAACGAAATGCAACGCGAAAATCGTATAGTCAAATCTCCTGGTGCAAATGGATCGAATCCACTGACCACATCTGTAATCACTTAGCCGAATGTCGCCCCAACCCAAGCCGCAGAATAATTCCGCAAACGTTAAAGAAACTCTCAAGGAACCATCGGAACTCGAAAACCCACCTGCTGATTGTGGTTCTTTTGCCGAGGTACTAACTAGATCATCTATTGCTAAAACTGTGCCTGCTGTAGTCAACAACTCAACAATGCAACAGCAAAATGATTCAATTCAGTCACAACGTATTGTTTCGGAAGTGGTCGACTATTTGCTGAAGAGTAATGTCATAACGTCAGCTGAAGATGTGTCATGAAAGATATTTGTACCCCATGAAGATATGGACTTCGTTAGCTTTGTGAAGTACACTGTAAATTTTAAAATATTTGACTCTGTACTTTAATGTGAATTGTGGCTTGAGGGCGTTATTGCTAGTGAATTTGCCAGTTTTGACGATGAAAATAAATTCAAATTCAAAATTAATCGAATACCAATTGAAGCTTCCATAATTATGAGACGTATTTTCAAAGTATCTGTTTCTTCTTGACACAGTCACTCGGTTTTGTTTGAATTTACGTTGTCTTATTAGTATGTGAATCTTTTATGCTGAAGAGCGGCCTATACAACTATAAAACGGCTAGTTGCAATGGAATAGTTCTGATTGAATGAAGATTACAAGCTTTCTATCAATTCGTATGCTCATTTCAGAAACGTAACGTACCAGTTGTGGGTTGGCCTTTTTTTCGGATGCGGCTTTTATCCGTTTAAGGTCCTCTCCAATGATTCGTTTCTGTACGAAAATAGATCACTTACCCCTCTGTAATTGAAAAATCTGTCATTTTGGAAATTTCTGATTGACTCGTACGTACAGTGTCTAACTAACGGATTATAATGAAAACCTGATGGTTGAAAAAAAGTCTCAAATTTTAGAACATAAACTGTCACGAAATAATTGGTTGGACATGGATGAAGGTTCAGGATTTGTCTTTTACGGTTTATTTTCGTTTAAATGTCAATTTTGTTTCTTAAGATAATGGTGAAGTCAAAAACTTTTCAATTGTTCACTAAAAATTACCTTTAAAGCCCCTGCTCACACGGTGAGATTATCTACATTATCTAAAAAAAATATGCATAAACTTGAACAAAGTTCGTTTGTGTAATATATATATAACGCTCAAAGTCAATTAATTGCCGTAATGATTTCAAATTTAAATAAATTGTTGTTGTTAGCAAACAAATCACTCAGCAACAGCGTTTCGTATATCAATGTACGTTCCTTTAGATGTTATTTTGGCTTATTATTTTCTAGTTTATTGGTTTTTATTTGAAATTGCTAAAAACTATTTGAACAAGACCTCTATTTTATTTATAGCATACATTCAAGGTACATTACGAAATAATGGTACAAAACACATTTTAGAGAATCGATATTCCACTTTACATATTTGTAATTTGTGCATACACTCATTTATTGAGTTCCATTTATTTATAATGTCCATTTATTAGGTATATTGAACCACCGTTTTCCACATAATAGCCTTTTAGGGTAAACCGAAATGCAATTGCTTTCTCTTAATATCAATTTACTACATGAATTGGCAATTTATATCGATTAAGTTTATATACATAACAATAAATAATTAATTATATGTGGACGAAATAAAATATGTGTTTTGTATCCGTTCTCCGGTATGCATGCGTGCGACATCGTAAATGAACCAAAAATGCTGATGGTTTTTTTTGGGTTTGAGAAAAGTGTATATATAAATTTACTAAGTTTTTTTTTGTTTTGTTTTGTTCGTGAAATATTTTTTTTTCTTTCATTTTCACTAATCACATGCAAAACAAAAGGGTTACACTAATTAGTAATGTGATTGAAATGTTGACGGGTATGTGCCTTCGGATAAAACCATTGGATTGCTTGATAAATGTTATTGTAGATATTTTGAGGGTTGGGCTGATACAATTATTCCATTATTTATTTATTGCTATTTTGGTCCTTTCGATATAGTATTGCCACATTGGTGGTATTTATGTTGATTTCATTTCGGTTTATGTCGATTCATCTTTGGCAGGTAACTTTAAAAAAAAGGGATTTGTGGCGAAAATTTGGAATTGTTGCTTATGCGGAAAATCACTTAGTTTTAAAGTAAAGGTCAACACAACGAAAAAATCGAACTTTTGGTAACTACCTTCTTTCACATACAGTTTTTGTCAACCAAATGAATATCCATCTTTTTTTCAACTATTTTATCAGCTCCGGTCCAAGGTGTCTTACTTACTTACTTAGGCGGGTACTACAACCTACTATTGGTTTTGTCCTCCTCCAGAAATCTTCTCCAATCGGACCTGTTACGCGCCAACTTTCTCACTCTTCAAATATCTCACAAGTATCACTCTTCAGATCAGACTCAATTGCTTCTTTCCATCTCGCTCTCGGTCTTCCTGGTCTGCGACTACCATCAGGATTTGTATTTAGCAGTTTTAGTAGTACACGTTCCTCATTCATTCTTTGTAAATGACCGAGCCATCTTAATCGATTGATTTTGATGAATTTGACTATTTTGACTATATCGGGCTCCTTGTTAAGCTGATACAGCTCATGGTTGTATCTTCTTCTCCAATTGCCGTTCACATTGACACCTCCAAAAATTGATCGAAGAATTCTCCTTTCAAAAACCAGAAGTGTCACTTTGTGTTATGCACCAAGCTTCTGATACATATGCTACAACTGGTCGAATCAGCGATCTGTACAATTCGCACTTAAGGTTGCCGTTTGATTGCTTTTGACCGGATGAGTTTTTGAAAACTGAAGCGTTACCCTTCTACGTATTTCCTCTCCGATGCTATTATCACTATTGACCAGCGACCCAAGGTAAATACAGCTGTCGACAGTCTCGAAGTGTTTTCCATTCACCTCCAGCGTATGGTTGGTCTGCCATCAGACAATGAAGTTGTCATATAATTGGTTTTTCTCTCACTGACCTTTAGACCCTCAGCACCCTTATCTTAAATTTGTTAGCTTATAGCAATGAAATGCACTCCGAAATTATGTTCGGCGAAACATAGTATGTTGGTCATACGGATTTAAGTTGTGTGAAAACATAGCATATAACTTCTGTGTCAAAACTCTAAAATCATTCTGTAATAATTATTCTGCTGACCCGACGTGTTGGAGTTTGTTCTGAATAATTAACAAAATTTTCATGTAACAATGTCAACGTTCCATCCAATTAAGTCCAGGTCGTCAGCATATCCTAACAACTGACTCAACTTTCTGAAGATTGTACCGCTGGTTTCCACGTCGCTATCTCTTATCAAGAACAATGTTGAAGAATAAAGCTGCCAGTCCATCACCTTGTCTAAGTCCTTCCAAGGCTTCAAAGGTATCAGATAGATTGTTCCGAATTCTGACAGAGCCATTCTAGTCAAATCAATAAGTTTTTTGTGGTAAATAAGTTCCACCATCGCATTCCATATTTCCCTCCGAAAAACCCTGTTATACGCCGTTTCAAAATCAACAAACAAATGGTGTAGAGCATCATTGAACTCTCTGCGTATCTCCATGATCTGTCTGATGCTAAACAACTGGTCTGTTGTTGAGCGATCGTTGCGGAATCCTGATATTCACCGGTTGTTGGTACTCCCCGATGTCCCTCTATGAAAGTAAAGTTTTGTGAAGGAGCTGATCGGAGTCAACTGACACCTGGCTTGAACTTCTTGTAGAGCCTTCTTTTCACTCCTGCAATAGCCTTGTGCGTATCTTTTCAAAAACCTCCATTTTGGAGCGTGATATACAGGTTCCATTTCACGAGTATTTTATATGGAAAATTCTTTGTGTGAAACAGTATGTTTGTGTGAATAGAACAGCTGAAACAAATATCGATACAAATTTGGTTGATATAACCTGTACTTGAGATTAGAGAACAATTTAGTCTAAAAATTATCTAGGAAAAATTCACGAAGATTTGATTAAATTGGAATTACTGGAACATATAGATTGCAAACATTAATGGCAATATCTTTACATGCCAGCACGCGGTAAAGTCACTTTACATCACTGTTTGTGACTGTGAAAACGTGCTTACCGGATACTAGCACCTTTGTACCTACGAGAAAATTTTCTTACTCATTCTGTAGATTTTGTCCCTCGCATCCCTTGGCTCTGGATACACACTCCCCCCTCGTGATAAAGCAAATTTTCCCGCAGATACGTAACATACTAAAGTAAAAGATTTGAAAATAATCTTGAAAATACATTGATCGAGGGAAGTTGTAGACCCGATAATATACTACCTTTACTGTATTGTGTGGTGTAACTACGTATGATATAGTCTTTACAAACTCATTTCTTTGTACTATTCATTGCTTTATGATACAGTCAAAGGCAGTCAATTTTCAGCATAAATTGGCTTCAGCTGTTTTTCAGCTGATCCATACAAACAATCACAACCGTTTATACGTCTTTATACGGTTTTACCACTATCGTGCGCGTGCGTGTAGCAGCTTCAACCGTATGAACAAGTAAAACCAGTTTTGATTGTATGTGTGGATCAGCTGAAAAACAGCTGAAGCAAATTTATGCTGAAAATTGACTGCCTTTGACTGTAATTTTTGGTATGAAATGTTTTATTCCCTAAATAAAGAAGTGATACATGTACTACTACGAGACCAATAAATTTTCAGTAGATAATATTTGTGGGTTAACTTAAAGGAACATCGACTCAGAGAAAAGTTTCCTGTAATCCAGATTTAATGATTGTGGCGTGATACGTTTTCTATATCTTACATCATATCTTTTGTCAAATGATTTGAATTTCAAAGTTAAGTTTTCGAAAAAAAAAACATTTCACGTATCCAAGGCGATGTTGAGTATTTTAGACATTAATTCACTTCTCGGGCTACAATATAGAGTGTTGACCAAACTTATGTTTATCTAGCACAAATTTCGATCTAATTTCGCCATTAAACTTTTTAAATAGACGAGTTATTTCAGACGATATTTCAAAGCTATCGGAACCAAGAAGTTTTCATATTTCATGTCAGGAATTGAAAAAAGGACTCAATGAAGAACAGGATATGGTAGTTTCCATGAAAATGTTATTTGAAAGTTTAAATTATACCAGACTGATTCATAGGAAAATAAAACTTTACGATCAATGGCCTGATCCCATTCCCATTTAGTATTTCAGTTAACATATAGAAATTACTCATGTAGATGCTAGCGTCTTAATTTTGTGTCTTTGCAAAATAGTTGTCAACCCGTTCTTTATGTTCCTTTCTGAACAAATGTTCGTTCACTCTGCTACTAATTTCAAACTGACAATGTCATCGAAAAAAAAGAACTTCCAAAAATAAACATTTCTGCGGAACAGTTACAAAACTGGCACACAATCTACCTTTCCACGGTTGTTTTTTTTATCATTCCAGCGATGATGTGGTGTGCTATCAATGGTGCGCGCACTCTCGAATTCCCTCACCACACCGCACAAAACCATTTACGTATCCCTTTTCACATACACTATGCGTAGTACAATCAATTCTGGTAGATTCCTATGGGACTTACATGCTTGATATTATAACATAAGGCTTGTGTGTATGTGCCTGCGATATCACATTATATCCACTTTTGATTCACATATTGACGTTAAGTCAATGAAAAATGTTAAAGCTATGTTCATTAGGTATTTTACTAAGAATGTAGCGGGCACCAGTCGTTCACAAAGAAGTTTACGAAGGATTAGACTTTTAAATTAAATGAGTTTTTGAAATTGCCAAGTATGAAAACCTGGATGCACATTTAAGCTACTCAATAGAAAAGTTGCATTATGAAGCGATATAAAAATTATGAAAATGAAATAACTTAAGAAAATGGAAAATGCCTCTCGGCGGTAGGAAAGACGAGAGCTTTCCCGTTGGTACAATATGGACCTAAGTAATTAGTTTTCTTTATATTCTTCCATATTTGTCACTAAAGACGGAAGTTGTCTTCTAAAAATTTGATTTGAATTGGGGCAACATCTCCTGGGTTTTCTATTTGGTCGCTCGCATAATTTACAATAATTTTGAAAAATTTAGGTCAACGTTTTTTTCCTTATTCATAAATTAATTATAGTTACCAACAACTACGATCAACTATGACAATGTGTATAAAATGTTTCAATTTTACAATTTAAAATTGGCCAAGACTATCATCTATCATTAACTCCAATTGATTGAAATTCCTTATTAAAGAAAACATTTCTTTTTTCCTAGAGCCGACTGTTAGAGGATGCTTCTTCAATTATGTGCAATTCTTGGTCGCCACGAAATGTAAGTTCTAATTTTCATCAAATAAATAAAATTCCTTCAACTTTGTTCAAGAGATTCAAATGATTTTTCTGAAAACCGAGAAAAAAACAGCAACAACATAATTACGAGAATATTAACCGCGGGTATCTCAATCGAATCCCCTTTTTCATATACGAAGTACATTTTTAAGCAAATTACGTCTAATTACACACCGAAAAATCCTCGCATATGTTTAGATTTTGTGCATACATTCGAAAAAATATTATTGAGGGTTCAGTTAATAAGCACTTCACTCAATTCAATCAGGAAATGAGTGTTTATTTACCCACAAACCACCAACTACTTCCGGTCACGTGTTATTCATATGCGATATTTTTATGTTCTAAATTCAATTTGTACGTTTCGGTGGTTGGGATATTGTATGAGAACAATTTCTGAGTCTATTTAACCACAGAAAATACCGTACACGAAATCGGGCGTACAAGTGGTCTTTTATTATAATTAACATCGAAGGGATTATGAGAATTTATTGATGGAATGAACCTGTTCGAGAGAAATATGAAAAATTGAAAATGTGTGGTCAGTGGTTGCATACATACAATATGTTTCCTTTTTTTCTGTTGTTAATTGATTGTTAAGCCATTGTCGATGTGTGGTGGAAATAACATGTATTTTAGTTCCGGCTTAGAACATGCTATTACCATCAGGGAGGTCCATTGTTTTGGACATAGAATTTTCAGTTCAATTCTGTCCAAAAAATTTATTTTCTTTTATTTTCAAAATAAAAATCAAATTTGTATTCTATAAAAGTTATACGTATCTCGGTTCTGATGTAGTACTCAAATATCTCATATGATCATCCAATAAAATATCCAATCTCATCGAAGTATATCCGTCCAACATCAACGTAAAAACATAAAAAATATTTATTTCGCCAAAAGCCAACAAAAAATCGCATTTTCTATAAAAATTTACAATTCGATATTGAACCGATGTAATATATGGATCCGTTTACAGCGGTAAGGAACCCATAGAGAGCTGATGGGTCCCTTACTCGTATTAAAAAAAAATTGGCCTGTCAACTCATAAATATTTCAAAAGCAACAATATTGTCCGATATCAGACAATCTAATAAATGATGGATGACTGAATTGCGCGACGTCATTTTTAACACCCCCACTGACATATAAATAAATTATTAATTTCTACATAATAAAATAGGAAAACGGGTGAACTTCATGTGAGCATATAGGTAGAAAAGGTTTATTAATATGCATGGTATATGTATGGTGAAGGTATTTGAATTAAATAGATTTAAAATTGAACAAGATTTGCTGATCCATGAATGATTGAGTATAACCGATGAATATTATCATTTGTGGGCTGTATGCGAATCATTC